>NC_025998.2:34778488-34851561 GCF_000442705.2 Elaeis guineensis
CTGGTCCCTCAGAGTTAGTGAGGAGGCATGCTTCAGTTCCACAATCAGGGAGTAGGGTACATCCTTCAGAGTTCAGACTTGCAGATGATCAGATTGAGTTGATGTCCCAACGTGTTGCCTCCATTTTATCTCAGTAGTTTGCTACCTCAGTCTTTGCTCAGAGGTCGACATCTCAGACTGACTCAGATCAGACTTTGATCCCTCATATCTCTACTATCTATCAGATGCTCACAGCTTAGTCTGTATGACTTAAGGAGCTTGAGGGATGTGTTCTGAGACTGATGGGCAGAGTTCTAGATTTGCAGAGGCAAGTATTAGCGTTAGCCCATCTCCAACCGCATGAGAACATCACAGAGGTCTCCAATCTGTCTGCAGAGGTGGCTAGACTTCGAAGAGTTTTGGAGGGTGGATTTGACTTCTTGAGGAGATAGTTTAGTGACTCCAGTGAGACTGTCTCTACTCAGATTAGTGCCTTGATGCAGTCCATGCGAGAGCTTTGGAATAATTGGACACCATCAGACTTTCTCTCCTAGCACAGTCCATAGCTTCCCAGGCTCCAGGATCTTCTTGCCCTTCTGCTCGTGTCGGTACTTCTACCCATGGCCGAGGCAGATGTGATCGAGGATGTGCCCGTAGCCTTGATCCTAAGACTCCTCATCATATCTCTGACTCTTTAGATTTTGATCCCTCTAGCCATGATATCTATTAGATCTAGTATAGTTAGTCTTTTATGTCTAGGTTCTAGCTTATGGCCTTTGTAATTGTTGGCTGATTGACTCATGGATAGTTATATTTTTATTCATGATTTTTGTATGGCCTATGTACTTTGACTTGACTCATATGTATTGTGACACTTATGTCACATTTTGGATATATACATATATATTCTTTTAACTTCTATGAATATCTTTGGATTGATTTTTATGAATGGTATTAATTGAAATATCTTAATATGATATTAAAAATGCCTCATATATGTGTTATAAAATATTATGAATAGCAATATCTTCTATATGAGCAAATTGAAATATCCTTTATGATTGCTATAGTGAGGGAGAGTCTCTTTTATTTTTTTCTTAAAAAGTAGGAGTAATGATCTTAATTGATGTTGTCAAAAAGGAAGAGTAGATGAATAAAATCGAGCAATAAGCAAAATTATCTAAAATCGAGCAATAAGCAAACTTGTCTAAAATCGAGCAATAAGCAAAATTGTCAAAGTAAATTTGTCAAAAGCAAATAATCTTATAAGCTATCTTAACACTAATCTTCAAACTACTCATAATATATTTTATTCAAATAATTGGCTATAATGTTTAAGTGATGCATCTTCATAAATTTAAAATTCTTGATTAATGCTTTATATATGTTATATTTTGCTTTTACTCCAGTATTTTATCATCATCAAAAAGGAGAAGATTGTTACTCCATGAATTGATTTTGATGATTACAACACATTTGAGAGAGTTACTAATGATTTTGGCTTGAAAAAAGATTTATTGTATTTCAGGAGCAAAATCATAATTTTATCAAGTTCTGATTCGAAAGTCTCAAGAGCAAGAATAGAAGATTTGTGATCTATTGGAGGTAATTTTATACTTTTTGGATAGATATGTTGAGAGAAATTCGAGTTTAAAGAATTGGGTCGACCCTATGAGTCGACTCCTGTCAAAAGGAGCTGAACGGCACGTTATTTTTGACTGGCACACCCCAAGGGATCGATCCCATGAGTCGACCTCTGTTGCTGTGCAGGCCAAAGATACAGAATAGTGATTTTTTGTTCTGGGCCACAGAGGTCGACCCCATGAGTCGACCTCCTGTGATGAAAACTTTCGTAATGGCTAGTTTTCAGCTCTTTTTGGCAATATTTAATACTCTTTTAATGATCTCCAACGGCTCTATTTCAGCTCAGATTTCTCTCTACCATCTATTGAAGCTATAAAGGTACTTAAAGGAAGAAAAAAGAAGTAAGATTGAAGAGACTCAAGCATTTATTTCAGCCCTAAGCAAAAAGATCTCTTCAAGAAAAAGAAGTTTTCAATTCAAGCCTTCAACCACCTTGAGAAAAATCAAAAAAGCTTTCTTCGTATTGTGTAAAGTGTATTTAAACTTTTATTTGCTCATTAAAAGAGCTAAATTTATATTTTCATGTGATTAACTCACATACTCTGTTTTTGTCTTGATTGTTAGTTTTGGAAGGATTCCAAAACTTGGATAGATTGATCTGAATCTTGGATCGAATTGTATTGGATTGACTTGTATCCGAAAAATAAGTATTCTAGCTTGGGATAGCTAGAATCAGAGGTACCGATGTTGTATTCTCGTGGAATATGATTTAGTATATTTGAATTTTCAAGTAGGAGCTTGGAGAGTGGATGTAGGTGCAAGGTTGGCACCGAACCACTATAAATCTTGTTTGTTTGTGTTATACTTATTTGCTCTCTTTCTAAATTTTCTTATCTTCTTGCATTCTTGCATCTAATTTCTACACCTTGCTTAAATCACTTTCTACATATATGTTGCTCATTGTTATTTAATCCTCGTAGTTATAAATTAATTTTAAAATTTTAAAAATCCAATTCACCCCTCCGCTTGGGTTGCATAACTGGGCAACATTTTTAGACTAGATCTATTTTGATATATGAGATATATGTGCAGATCTAGTTTAAAGTTTGAGTAGCCAAGTCCTTGGAATGGGTTTATCACCAGATCATCTAGTCATAAGAGGAAGCAGGGATTAAAATTTCTCTTATTGAGAACCTCTGGTACAACCCCTTGTACCTGATCAGGACTACCTCACATGGAACTTGGATGTTACTCCAGCAAACAACAAAGAAAAAGAAAGAAGGATACTAGGGTTTGGTGTTGGAACCAGAGAGGGAGAGAAAGTTAGGGAAAAAAGATCTTGTATTCTACTACTTACATTATGAAAATCCTAATACAACCTATGTATATATATACACAACCATTAGGTCTGACCAAAAACTCTCCTAGCTCAACCCAATACATGAAAGCACTCACCAAGCCATGTCTCATCCATGTCTCATATGCTCTCACCCTTTGTACTTAATCTTAGTTCAAGCCCTTGAGTTAGCCCCCCTTAAGACCTCCCAAATAAGGCCTCAAGACACCTAAGATCAAATCCAATCCAAGCTCGAAATAGAATCTATGCATGATTCTGTTCGCAACTCGATCTAGCTCGATCAGACTTTGAGTTGGCTCGACTGCCATCCCACCTACATTGCCAGCAAAAATCATCTCTCTGTTTCACATCCGAGCTAGCTCTCTCAGGGTCCTGAGTGGGCTCAACCCAAATCGAGTCGACTCCACTGTTGGTACAAGCAGATATTCACCCTAGGACCTCTCTTGTCCTAGTCTTAGGATCCAAATCTGATCCTAGCCTCCTAAAATCATTGCCATGACTCTTCTCATGGCCTCCCAAGGCTTAGGAGCACTATACATGCACAATAATCTCCACCTTGATGTCCCAAGACTTGGCAAGCCCCTTGGCACCCTCCAGTGTCCTGTTGTCCTCCAGTACTCCATGCTCACGCATCCAACACGTCCGCATCCATTGCCACCATAGTAGATCTCCTATGCTCCACATCCTGTGCATCGATCCTGCACCCTGCATGTCTCTGCCACCAAAAAACTTGAAGCCTGTGTCCTTCAAGCTATCCTCCCTAGCTTTGATACTACACAGCCTCCAACTAGATCTTAGAATCTTGCATCTGCCTATAGTCTAGCTACGCATCTATCCCACAGCTGCTTGTATCTGACTGTGCCCATATCGTGGCTCCACAGCTACCTATCTCCCCAGCTGCACCTATGCCATGGTCCATAGCCGTCTATCTCCATAATCATGCTTGTGCTACAGCTCCATAGCTGCCTGTCTTCGATCATGCCTGTGCTGCAACCCACAACTGTCTATGTCTTGGCTGCGCCTGTCTTATGGTCCGCAACTATCTGTCTCCCAGCTGCCTCTCTACCACTCCTCCGGCCCGCAACTATCTGTGTGCCAGCTGCATCTACACCTCTCCATGCAACCGCCTGTGCCTCGACTGCATTCATGCCATGACTCCACAACTGCCTATCTTCGATCGTATCTCTCTTGTGTTCTGTAGCTACCTGTGTTCTAGCTGCGCCTTACACTCCATCACTGCCCCTTCGGATTCTCTGCTCTTTATGGATCCTTTTGAAGCCATCTCGGATACATCGCACCCCATGGGCTCCTCCAAAACTATCAAGAGATCATCCATCTTTAATCCCTCAGTGACTGTACTGATGGAATCCCTCTCTTCTCCTCCCTTCTTTCGAAGCAGACAATCCTTCTTGAAGTGTCTAGTCTTGTGGCATCTGTAACACTTCAAAACCTTTTCTGATCTACCCTTGAATTTTTATCTCTTCCTAGGTCTTTCTCGCCTCTCATGAACAACGAGCACCTCTAAAGTAAACCCTCCCTTACAGATCTTCTCTCACTGCTCATTCGATCTCAGGGCACCCACAACCTTCTCATACTCTAAAGACTCCTTGCCATATACCAAGGTTGTGATCAGACCATCATATACCGATGGGAGTGAGCACAACAGCAACAACATCCAATCTTCTTCTTCGATCTTCACATCCATATTCAACAAATCAGAACACACCTGATTGAACCTCTAGATGTGACCAACCAGATTGCCTCCCTCGAACATCCGCAAGCTGTATAACTACTTTTTCAGTTAGAGTTTGTTCGTCATATTTTTTTTCATGTACATCTTCTCTAGCTTCTCCCAAAGGCCTCTCACTATGGTCTCCGTGCTGACCTCCGATAGAACCTGATCCACCGAGCACATCCTGATCATGCTAAAAGCAATCTGCTTCAGCTCCTCCTAATCCTCAGTGCTGATCTTTTCCAATCTCTCTCTTACCAAGACCTTATAGATCTGCTGCTGCACCAACAAATCCTTCTCCTGCTGCTACCACAAGGTGAAGTTTTTCTTGCCATCAAACTTTCCAAACTCTACCTTGAAACCGCTTGAAGCCATCGCACCCTTCAAGCAACCAACCAACCCTAATCCTTCTATAATACCATGCATCACACCACAAAAAAAGGATCAGATCTGAAACAGATCTCCTCCACCTTCTTCCAATGCTTCTTTGAGTCAAAACCCTCCACCTAATCAGGAGATCACCATAGCCAAGGAAGCAACAAGAAGAAAAATAAGGGAAAACTTGGACACTACAGAAATCGGATTGAACTTGATCTTCAGTGTCTTCTTCTTTCCTCCATGTAATCGGGCTCTGATACCACGTGTTGAGAACCTCTGGTACAACCCCTTATACCTGATCAGAACTACCATACTAAAACCTAGATGTTACTCTAGCAAATAATAAAGAAGAAGTAAGAGGGAGAGAAAGTTAAGGAGAAAAGATCTTGTATTCCACTACTTGTATTATGAAAATCTTAATACAACTTGTGTATATATATACACAGCCATTAGGCCTGACCAAAAACTCTCCTGGCTTAACCCAATACATGAAAGCACTCACCAAACCATGTCTCATCCATGTCTCATATGCTCTCACCCCTTGGACTTAATCTCAGTCCAAGCCCTTGAGTTTGTCCCCCTTAAGACCTCCCAAATAAGGCCTCAAGACACCTAGGATCTAATCCAATCCTAGCCTGAAACATAATTTATGCACGGTTCTGTTCGCAACTCGAGCCAGCTTGATCAGACCTTGAGTCGGCTCGACTGTCATGCCACCCACATGTCAGTAAAAATCAACTCTCTATTCTGCATCTATGTTGGCTCTCTAAGGGTCACGAGTCAGCTCGACCCAAACCAAGTCGTCTCCTCTTGGAGCCGAGTTGACTCCTTCACTGGCAAAAGTAGATCTTCACCCTAGGACCTCTCCTGTCCTAGCCTTAGGACCCAAATCTGGTCTTAGCCTCTCGAAATCATTGCCATGACTCCTCTCATGACCTCCCAAGGTTTGGGAATACCACATATGTACAACACCCCTCTTGTCTAATCAACGGGTTCTCTTATGACGTATAGGGATGCCGTATAATTACATCCCATGAAGAAGAACAGCGAAAGAAAAAACTTAATTTTCTATAAAATTTTAGATCTAAAAATCTTAGATTTTGATGCATAATTTAGTTGTTTAGATTTTAAAATTATTTTAATTTTTAAATTAATTTTTTTTATTATGCATGAATCGTTAAAATTTGTGAAACTCGCTGCGATGAGTCGACTCGAGTCTAGGGCGAAGCGATTCGAGGGTGAGCAGAAAATTTTGTATGTGATGCAATGTTGATCTAAATTATTTAGACATATGATTTGACCCATGGACTTAATCAAGAATTAAAATATAAAATTAAATAGATCTAAAAATTAAGAATTGAAGATCTAAGTCAATTTCATAATATATGGGTTTAGGGTGTGGGTAGCTCAATTAGGTCTAATTTGAGTGGTTGATCAAATCAAATTAAATATTGGTTAGAATGGGATCAAATTACTCATGACCAACCCAAGTAGTTGTAATTTGGTCAGATCGATTAACAGCCATATGTTATCGATCAACTTAAGACCTAATTCGGCTTAGTGGTTCGAGCTTGGGTCAATAGACTAATCTGATCAATTCTAATCAATCAATTTGGTATCTAAGGTAAGTGCATAGATGGTGGTTCATTAATAGATTTCGTTGTCTGATCTGACCAATTCGTTGGTATCTAAGGAAAGCAACGGAGGGATCCCCACACATCTAAACTTATCTGGCCATTTTGAGAGATTATATTTTGTATTAGGTTACTTGTTGATTCGAGCTAGCCTATGCCACTAGGTTAGTCATAATCATAAGTTATGACTAATTAAGAAAGAAACCTAAATCAAATCTCTTTAATAAAATATTAAGTCTAGCGATCTTCCACCATTGTAGTTGTATAGGGTCTTTTTCAGGGTTGATTGTTCTCAACTGGATACAGTGGTTCAGTTGTATTGGAAAGATGTAACCACACTATTAGGCATGAGATGCTGCGGGATGGAGATGGGGTTGGGCTCAATATTTTGGATATGGTGAGAGTCCTAATGACAGCTCCATTTCGTACAAAAGGTGGGTCTGACTTAACAAAAGAATGGGCCAATATTTCAGACATAGTGAAGCTTTACAAATTAGAGATTGGATATAGCTATAATATATTTAGAGAATATTGGATAAGAATTGTCCACTCATCGATTGATGCATCATCAATAACTGTTAGATGAGATGGTGAGCCAATCAGTGAGACTGCAACACCCACTAGAAATCTTTGATCATGGAGGTTTTCGTTTCTCTACCCGGAGAGTGTGGGGATCCAAGAAAAATAGTGAGAGCCTAAATTTATTTTTAAAATAAAATTTTTAAAATAAATTGATTAAATCAATTATAAAATCTAACTAAAAATTTTGACTCTCTATAGGAACAATGTCTGCTTCCAATCTCCTAGCTAGAATCTTTGAGATCAATAGGTTGATCGGACCAAATTTTAAGGATTGACTCTGAAACTTGAAAATTATTGTGAGTTCTAAGAAATTGGCCTATATCCTTGACCAGGACCTTCCCCCTCTTCCAGCCCGTCCGACTGCTGATCAGAGATTGTCTCATGAGAAGTGGTTGGATGACGATAACAAAATTAGGTGCTCCGTGTTGGCATCAATGTCTAATAAATTACAATACCAACATGAGGATATGAGGACTGCCAGACAGATACTGACTCACCTACAAGAGTTGTATGGTGAGCAGAGTCACGTAGCTCGCTATGAAGTGTCCAAATGACTCTTCAAAGTGATGATGCATGATAGACAATTGATCCATAATCATTGTTTGACAATGATCAAGGATCTTGAGGAGCTTGAGAAGCTTGGAATGTCCATGGATAAGGACATAGAGATTGATCTCATTCTGTAGTCCTTGACTAATTCATATAGGCAGTTTATTGTAAACTTTCATACAAATAAGATCCAGTGCACCTTCATTGAGCAAATGAATATGCTGGTCACTACTGAAGAAATCTTGAAGAGTTCAACGAGCTCTGTACTTGCTATAGAGTGGACTTCTTCCAAACAAAAATCGATTGAAAAGAAAAAAAAAGTCCACGAAGAAGTAGAAGGTAGAGAGCAAGAAGAAAGAGAAGAAGGTGGTTCTAAAGAAGAAGGCCACTAATAAAAGAAAATTTTTCATTGTAATATTGATGGCCACTGGAAGTGAAACTGCCCAGCTTACCTGGCAACACTGAAGAACAAGAAGGAAGGTGGACCTTCTGAAAGTATGCTCATCATAGAGACAAACCTAATGATTTCTTCTGCATCCAGTTGGATTCTTGACTCTGCATCTAGTGCTCACTTGTGCACTTCTTTGCAGGATCTTGAGGATAGCAGGAGGCTGAGGAATGGTAAAATAATCCTATGCATTGAAAATGGAGTAAAAGTTATTACTGTAGCCATGGGAATGTACCTTCTGGGACTACCATCAGAGAATATTTTATTATTAAGTGACTGTTACTTTATGAAGAAAATATATGGCAGTGCAGTACATGCGATTTTAAAATTTTTATACAGCAGAAATGAATGATTAAATAATTTAATCCTAATCACATGCATAAGATCTAATCTTAAGCTACCATATCATAGTCTTTAATATAAAAAATATATACTTTATATCTGAAAACAAAAACATGCATCGATTTCATCGATGCTGAAAATCTAGATCTAACTATTAGATCTACCATAGAGATCAAAACAAGTTAGAGATCATTACAAAATAAATTTTGATCTTGATCTTCTCTGGTCCAATGGTTAGAGAAGATGTTCCTCAGATCGCTCGCAGCCACATGAAGTTATCTGGCCTCTATAGGAAAATTCACACGTAGACTGGTGCAGATCAGGGACTTGGAGATGCTAGTCTGCAAGCAACTTCGATAGCTAATCTCTTCATTCTTCTACAAGCACCTTAGACACTCCAAAGTAGTAGAGGATCTGGAGGAGGAAAAGAGGAGAAGAAGAAGAGCTTTAGAAAACCAAAAAACAGCAAGGGAATTGACCATCCATCATGCCAAAGGAGAGGAGACTCCTTTATATAGACTTGGAATTAGGATTTCATCCAAGGGAGGGCGCCATATACACCATGCCACAAACCATTTTGGGCATCCAAAAGTTTCTAGATTAGAGAGTTGGTGTGGGGAGAGAGATCTGATATCTCACACACCTAAAAACTCTCCAACAAAAATAAGAAAAAATCAATATGGCACCAACAAATTTCCTTGTATGAAAATTTTTTTTCCTAGTTTACATCTTATCTCTAATTCAGATTGCATTCGAATTAGGCAATAGATAAGATAATGACTCATCAAATATTATCGCCCACTCTTATTGGACCCTCTATCATGATGCCAAAAATCACAACCCAAATCTAATTAGGCGTGGAGAAATTGGCATGGGTTCAGGAGTGGCGCAAGATATAAGGATAAAGTCCAAGTTGACAAGGACTCTTCATTTTCAATTCTGATTCTAATCCAAATCAAATTTGGAATGAACCCACTGATAGAAATAAACCTAATCCAATTAAAAACTTAGATATCTCATCAAATTCCTAACCCAATTAAGAATTAATCGAGTCAAAATTCTGATCGAATCAGGATCAAATTTTTCTTATAATCGAGCTCGATCATATCAAACCCAATCAGAGTCGAACTGAATCTAATTCAATTAGACTTGATTCAAAGTTCTTTGCTCAATCAAATTGAGTCAATTAGTAATCTAATTACTAATTAATTTTTTTAATAATAGAGTCTCAATCCCAGTAGGACTCTTCCATAGAGTCCTAGTTCGAGTAGGACTCTTCACCAGAGTCACAATCCAATTGGACTCTTCAACCATCTGATCTGATCAAATCTTCTAATACATATGGCCCCATAGGTTCGAACCTAAGCGATAGCATAGGAACAACTTTCTATACCAATCGATGTAACTATATAGCAATGGTGACCCGAAGACCGGTTAGATCAAAGTGTTACAAAGCAACCTTCAAGAACCAACTGGCATATGGTTACCATATAATTCATCCCTTTGACCCAAATACTCAAAGCGACCTTGGGTTTAACTGTCAACCCTAATTTAGTCGATCACATTATATTTCAAGCTTTCAAATCTATCTCATGAATTATTCTGGCCAAGATTTTACTGAATTGAAATATATTGCTGCATATCTCCTACTAATTCAGAGGGGTCAATTCCATCTTGACTCACATACTGACTTGATAAGTACTTGACTGCACCCAATATCCTTCCATCACTGAGTTAGAAACTCAGATGGTCTGGTATTAAAGTATAGTGAGTTGCTTATAAGTCATCATAGTGGTTTCAGGTCTGAGGGACACTTATACCCATACCCTTCACAAGCTACTCTTGATAGCAGAGTGCTCGGCACATGATCACGTTCGATGCAAATGTACTCTTACATTCCATCTGCATGCCATAACAGTGTCTCTACACTCTTTAGTTAAGAGAACAACCAACTTATATGACACACAATGACCTACACTTGATATCGCTATCATCCTAGTAATAGCGTATCGTTTGGTTGCGAATATTTTTAAGGACTTAATGATAAATCTTCCTTTGTCGATTAATTATAGTCCTAAAGACTTCATTACAACATAGAAGTTCAAAGATGGTTAATTTATAATAAAAATATCAAATAATTTTTATTAATAAAAATTTATATATAATTTATAAAATGAGCACAATCGTCTAACGATTGGATTTGGGACATATTTTTCAACAACTTTCACTTGGACTAAAGTCAATCGGTACAGTATCGAATACCCATCTTCGACTTGTGATCATCGAACTCTTTAATTCTGAGATCTTTAGTAAATGGATTGGTTAGTTTCTTCTTTCCATCGATCTTCTGAAGGTCAATATCATCTCGATCTATGATCTTTCGGATAAGGTGATAGCACTGCAGAATATGTTTGGTGTGCTGATGGAATCTCGGCTCCTTGGCTTGAGCAATGGCTTCAGTATTATCATAGTATAACAAGATAGGGTCATCAATGAAGGGTGCCACTTCGAGCTCGTTGATGAACTTTCGCAACCATACAGCTTCCTTCGCAGTATCGGATGCCGTGATATACTCCGCTTCACAAACAGAATCTGCCACAGTGTGCTACTTAAAATTTTTTCAGTAGATCGCTTTACCATTTAGGATAAAAATATAACCCAACATACTCTTACTATCATCATGATCTGATTGAAAGCTGGAGTCGGTGAACCCCACAAGTTTCAAGTTAGTTTCACCATACACAAGCCACTGATCCTTAGTATTTTTCAAATACTTAAGAATGATCTTTACAATCTTTCAGTCATTTTCTCCTGGATCAGATTGGTATCTACTCACTACCCCTAGTGAGTATACCACGTTTGGTCTCGTATATGTCATGGCGTACATAATAAAATCCACTACTGAAGCATATGTAACATTACTCATATGCTCTCTTTCTTGAGGAATTATCGGACAATCTCCTTTCGAAAGAAAAATTCTTTGGCCTATCGAAAGATAGTCTTTTTTTAAATTTTTCATGCTAAACCATTTCAGCATGGTATCTATATACATGGATTGGGAGAGTCTGAGTAGCCTCTTAGATCTATCCCTAAAGATTTTCATTCCTAGGATGTAGAGTGCTTCTCTCAGATCCTTCATAAAGAATTGTGATGACAGCTATACTTTTATTCCCTGTAATGCAGGGACATCATTTTCAATTGAAAGAATATCATCCGCATACAACACAAGAAATGAACCATTTGCCTACTTATATATACAAGATTCCTCTTCGTTCATAACGAAGCCATACATTCTGACCATCTTATCAAAATATATGTTCCAACTCTGAGATGCTTGCTTCAATCCATAAATGGATCTCTAAAGCTTGCACACCTTGGACTCATCTGTGGATGTGAAACTTTCAGGTTGTATCATATACACCTCTTCGTTCAGCTCTCTATTTAGAAAAGCTATCTTCATATCCATTTGCCAGACTCATAGTCCAGGTATGCTACTATCGCAAGCATAATTCAAATGGACTTGAGCATTGCAATAGAAGAAAATGACTCATCATAATCAATACCATAATGCTAACGATAGCCCTTGGCAACCAAACAGGCTTTATAGATCTCCACCTTCCTGTTTGCGCCCCTCTTCTTCTTGAAAACCCACTTACACCCTGTGGGTTTAACCCATTTAGGTGGGTCAACCAATGTCCATACATCGTTGACCTTTATGAACTTCATTTCGGATTTAATAGCTTGAAGCCATTTATCAGAGTCGGACCACTGTATCGCATCCATATAGATGATCGGATCCTCATCGTTCTCATCGAGTTCGACAGGATCTCCGTTTCGGATCAAGAAACCTAAGTATCTGTCCGACTGACGTGGTACTTTATCAGATCGTCTTAAGGATATTTATTCACTAGGCTCTGGGTTTGATCTTATCAAATCTGGTTCAGATTTAATTATTGATATCGGTTCTTCTGTTGGGAATAGTATCCCAAAGCCAATCATCAGCCTGTTGATGGTTGTGCTCTTTGTTGTATTAGTACATAAATCATAAATAAATAAAAGTTATTTTGATATTGTTTATCACAAATTATCATCTTCTAATGAACTCCTGTGTTGTGGTGAAGTCCTTAGGACTATTTAGACTCGACAAAGGAGGATTTGTCGTTTAGTCCTTAAATCTGTTCGCGACCAAATGATACGTTGTTACCAAGGACAATAATGTTTATCGAGCATAGGTCGTTGTGTGCCATATAGGTTGGTTGTCCTCTTAACCAAAGAGTGTAGAGACACTGGTATGGCATACAGGTGAGATGTAAGGGTACATCTGCACTGAACGTGACTGACTCCGGAGCTATTTCTGCTGTCAAGATTTGCTCTAATGGGATATAAATATAACTGTCCCTTTGACCTGAGACCGCCATGGTGACTTGCAAGCAACTCACTGCACTTAGGCACTGGACTACCTAAATTTCTAATTCAGTGATGGAAGGATGCTGGGTGTAGTCAAGTACTTGACTTGTCGGTGCGTGTGTCAAGATGGGATTGACCACTCCAGTTTAAGAGCTGTGTACAGTCATGTTTCAATTTAGTAAAACTTTGGTCAGGGTAGTCCTAGTGAAGAGTCACAAGACTGTTTGAGTTGAGCACGACTCGGATGATCTAATCAGGGTTGATAGTTTAACCCTGAGTCATCTTATACACAGGGGTCAAAAGGGATGAATTATACAGTAACCATATTCACGTAGGTTCTGAGTGTTGCGATTGTGACTATTCGACCTATCCGAATGTCGGGTACCATTGCTAGATGGTCACTTCAATTAGTACAGGAATTGGTTCCTGTGCTACCAACTTAGGTTCGAACCTGTGGGGTCACACACATTAGAGGTTCCTATCTGATCTGATAGCTGATGAAGAGTCCTAATATTCATGGACTATGAGTCCTACATGTCTAGGACTCTGTGATCGAGAATTAGGATTCTCTGACTATGAGTCCTCCATTCTTTGGGTAAGTCATTTGTACCTTGAGGTTGTTCTTGAATTTCTTCGCCTCTCTCATCCTGTTTGTCTTCTTGTTCCTCGTCCTCTTGAGTTGTTGAATCTTTCAGAGTGATCTCCTTCATTCCTTCTATTAGAGGATCTGCATCATCAACACCCTCATTCTTTCTTGAAAAAAGATCGTTAGATTCATCAAAAACAACATGTATGGACTCCTCTACTACTAAAGTTCTTTTGTTAAAAACTCTAAAAGCTTTACTAGTGAAGGAGTAACCAAGAAAGATTGCTTCATCTGATTTTGCATCAAATTTACCAAGTCTTTCTTTACCATTATTTAACACAAAACATCGACAACCAAAAACATGAAAATATGCAATATTAGGTTTTCTTTCTTTCCAAAGTTCATAGGGGGTTTTCTTTAAAATTTGTCTAATCAAAGCACGATTTAAAATGTAACATGCTGTGTTAATTGCTTCCGCCCAGAAATATCTTGGAAGGTTGCTTTCACAAAGCATGGTACGGGCCATTTCTTTCAAGATTCTATTTTTTCTTTCTACTTCCCCATTTTGTTGGGGTGTCCTAGGAGCAGAGAAGTTATGGCCAATTCCATTTTCATCACAAAAGTTTTCAAAGTCTTGATTTTCAAATTCAGTTCCATGATCGCTTCGAATATTTTGAATTGAAAATCTTTTTTCATTAGTGACTTTTCGATAAAATTTAGTGAAAATATGAAAAGTTTCATCTTTGTGTGCTAAAAAGAAAATCCAAGTAAAACGAGAGTAATCATCTATAATTACAAAACCATATCGTTTTCCTCCTAGACTAGTGGTTCTAGTTGGTCCAAATAAGTCCATATGCAAAAGCTCTAAAGGTCTAAAAGTTGAAACAATATTTTTGGATTTAAATGAAACTCTTGATTGTTTACCTAATTGGCATGCATCACAAATTCTATCCTTTTCAAAATTCAGTTTTGGCAAACCAAGAACTAATTCTTTCTTAATTAATTTTGAAAGAGAATGCATGCTAATGTGTGCAAGTCTGCGATGCCAAAGCCAACTTGTCTCATTAATTTTAGCATTTAAGGATACTAGGCATTGCATGTTTATTTTGGCTAAATCATTTAAATCTACCATATAAACATTACCATGTCTATGTCCAATAAATTTAATGCCATCATTAACAGGACTAGTTACAATGCACACAGATGATTCAAAAATAACTTTATATCTTTTATCACAAAATTGACTAATACTTAGTAAATTGTGCTTTAAACCATCTACTAACAAAATATTTTCAATGTATTTGGAGAGAGTGATACCAATGTTACCTATACCGATGATCTTTCCTTTGCCATTGTCTCCAAAGGTGACCATCCCTCCATCCCTAGCATCAAGCGTGATGAATTGTGATTCATCACCAGTCATGTGTCTCGAGCATCCACTGTCAAGATACCATTTCCTGTTTCCTCCTTGGGATGCTAGACACACCTGCAAGCAAAAGTCAAATTTTTGTTTTAGGTACCCAAGCTTTCTTGGGTCCTTTTTGGTTAGTCATAATGGTTCCTTTTGGAACCCATATTTTCTTTATAGTTGATTTTGCAGATTTGTTAGAGAAGCAAGTGTATGATTTATGTCCTACTATACCACATTTGAAACAAGTAATATTGGTAGATTTGTTACTTAAAGAGTTTATATAAATATTTTTTAGATATTTTTGTTTCTTCAAGGGGTTATAGCCAAGTCCAGCCTTATCATACACGGCTTTTTGATTATCAAGAATCATATTGAGTTTATTTGAACTCAAGGTGAACTTTTCTACTATTGGTTTTAGCTTGGCGATTTCATTCTTTAATCTTTGATTTTCTTGAAGCAGGGTGGATTTTTCAATTGAAATATTTTTAGTTTGTTTCAATAAAGATTGATTTTTCAATTTTAGTTCTTTGTTCTTCATCCCTAGTTTCTTTAATTCATCAACTAAATCATAGAATGCTTCATGTAATTCTTCAAATGTAAAGTCACTAGGGGTTTCGAAAATTATCTCATTTTCGTGTGCCATAAGGCACAGGTTGGCTTGTTCGGTTGAGGTTTCCTCATCGGAGCTTGAGTCATCACTCGCACTCCATGTGGCCATCATGGCCTTCTTCTTGAACTTCTTGGGACCTTTCTTCAGTTGTGGGCATTCGGATTTGAAGTGTCCCGGCGTCTTGCACTCGAGCAGATAAGGGGTTGGTCTTTCTCTTTTTCTTTGCTTTATTCCCCTTTTGTGAATGGCCTCTTCCTCATCCCCTGTTTCTTTTTTCTCAAAAAATTTTTAAATCTTCGGGTGATGAGTGCCATCTCTTCATCCTGTTCTTCATCTTCAGTGTCATCAGTTTCTTCATCTGGTGGAGCTGTGGATTTGAGGGCAATGGTTCTTTTCTTTTTGACTTCTTCCTCTTGATGTTGCTTCATGCTTAGCTCATGAGTCATCAAAGATCCAAGAAGCTCTTCTAGAGGTAGAGTGTTCAAGTCCTTGGCTTCTTGGATGGTAGTCACTTTGGCTTCCCAAGTTCTTGGCAAGGACCTGAGAATCTTTCTTACAAGCTCACTGTTAGTATAGGACTTACCAAGACTCTTTAAACCATTAATAATATCAGTAAAGTGAGTAAACATTCCAGTTATGGACTCATCATGCTCCATTTTGAACAATTCATATTTATGCACAAGCATGTTTATTTTAGACTCTTTTACTTGATTGGTTCCCTCATGGGTTACTTCTAACCTATCCCATATTTCTTTAGCAGATGAGCAAGTAGAAATGCGATTAAATTTGTTTGCATCAAGAGCACAATAAAGAACATTCATTGCTTTAGTATTTAATTGGGCCATCTTCTTATCAACCTCATCCCATTCTTTCTCGGGTTTGGTTGATTCCTCACCATCTATAATTTTAGTGGATGTGTGAGGATCATTCACTATGATACTCCACATATCATAGTCGAGTGCTTGTATGAATATTTTTATCCGAGCTTTCCAATAGGTGTAATTAGACCCATTGAAAAGTGGAGGTCGGTTGGTGGATTGCCCCTCGACTAGAGAAGTACCAACGTGGGTTGCCATAGATCTTTGGCTCTTTGATTGTTTAGATCAAAGAAGGGCTAGAGCACCGGGCTCTGATACCACTTGTTGCCCAGCTATGCAACCCAAGAGGGGGGGTGAATTGGGTTTTTAAAAATTTTAAGCTTAACTTATGGCTTATGAAAAATATTTGGCAATAGCTAAATGAATATGGTGAGTTAAATTAATTCAGGACTAATGGCTAAAAGCAAGAATGCAAGAAAATAATGAAGAGTTAAAGGGAAGCAAATATGCACACCACAAACAAAAAGATTTATAGTGGTTCGGTGCCAACCTTTCACCTACATCCACTCCCCAAGCTCCTACTTGGGAATTCCAATCCACTAAACTTGTATTAAACCCGAATACAAACGTCGGAAACTCTGACTCTAGCTATTCCAAGCTAGACTACTTATTTTCCGGGTACAAGCCAACCCAATACACTCCGATTCTAGGTTCGGATCAACCTTTCCTTGTTTTGAAACCCTTCCAAAATAAAAACAATCACTCAAACTGAGTAAAATAATTTATAGCACAAATGAGTACAGAGAAAAGCTCCTTTAATGAGCGAATATAACTTTAAATACACTTTACTCAAGAGAAGAAGATCCTTTTCGAATTTCCTCAAAGTGGTTGGAGACTTGAATGTGCACTTGAGGAGTTGGTGAGCTTGGTTTAAAGGCTTCTTCAAAGCTTTGAATGAACTCTTGATTAGGGCTGAAAAGTTGGCTTGAAAAACCCTTTTTCAAAATCTCTCTTTTGAATGCTCTTGAATGCTCTCTTGAATGTTCTTCTTAAATGCTCTCTTGAATGCTCTTCTTAACTCTTTTAAAATCCCTTTTTTGAATGCTCTTGAATGCTCTCTTGAATGCTCTTCTTAACTCTTTCAAAATCCCTTTTTTGTTTCCCACCTTTTGGATCCTTTTATAGCTTTAAGAAATAGAGGAAAATATTCTAGGCTGAAAAAGAGCCGTTAGACCACATTAAATGAGCATTAAAAGTACTTAAAATAGGTTAAAAACTAATCGTTGCGGAGAAATCCCATCACAGGGGTCGACTCATGGGTCGACTCATGCCTGGGGGTCGACTCATGGGTCGACCTCTGTGGAAGAATATCAGAGAATCACCAAAAAATAAGGTTCTATGATTTTTGGCCTAAAAACTGCAGGGGTCGACTCATGGGTCGACTCATGCCTTGGGGGTCGACTCATGGGTCGACTCACAGGTTGTGCCAAGCCAAAAAATCTGCGTGCCAAACGGCTCATGTGCCATGAGTTGACTCATGGGTCGACTCATGAATTTCAAACATGCATATCTTTCAAAATACAAGTCCAAAAATAATGAATTTTTTGCCAATGGATCACAAATCTTTTGTTCTACCATTTGATACTATCAAATCAGGGTTTTGGTAAAATTATGATTTTGCCCCTGAAGAGCAAAAAATCTTTTTCAAATGAAAATTATTAGTACCCCTTCAACTGCTTTATAATCATCAAAATCAATCTAGGGAGCAACAATCTCCCCCTTTTTGATGATGACAAAATACTTGAACAAAAGCATCTATGTGAATCATGAATTTCAAAAGGATGCATTATAAGTGCATTAGCTTGAAAAGAAGATTGATTCTTTTGGCATGTGATACAAGTGCTCATTTGTATAAATAGTTTGCCCATTTCTTAATGATTTGAAAATTTGCTCATTTGATTATGTGATTTTGGTGTTAGAGTAAAAAATTTATTTTTGTTATCAGAGCAAGTTGTATCTTGAAAATTTGCTCATTCTCATTTGATTATTTAGTTTTAGTATCAGAGCAAGTTTAATAATTAAGTGTACCAATGCATGTCTAAGAATTAATTGTAAAGTATATCAGAGCATGTCAAATTTTAAGATGTATCAGAGCAAGTCTAATTTTAAAGCATATCAGAGCATGTCTAAGAAGTAATTTTAAAGGTTGCTCATTTGCATTATACTTAGCAATTTACTCATTGTATTTTTAAGTCATTTAATAATTTTGTTTTGATATTGTTCTTTTTCTTTAATTTCTCCCTAATTCATTCATTTTATTTTCAAGTCTTTTAATAATTTATAATTTTGCTTTTGATATGTTTCTTTTTCTTTAATTTCTCTCCCTTTTTGACATCATCAAACATTGTTAGCTCCCCCTCTTTCTCTGAATACATTTTCTCTTTAGTGTTTCTTCAAACTTCTTGTGCTAATCATTAATGTTTGCTTCCCCTGAATACAGCAATCATTAACCAAAATATGCCATAGATTACCATAGATATGAATTATCAACAAAGAGAAGATATATAATCAAGAGATGATTGACATCATAACAAAGAGTAGATATATAATTAAAAGATAATTGATACCATAGTTGTTTCAATACATATTCCATAAAAGTCAACCAGTTAATATCATTACATGGCCCAAAAGATAGATCCTAGAAAGAACAACACTTAGGATCTAGTAAAGCTCATGACTAGATGGATCGGAGTCATCAGAGATAGGGTGAGGAGATGAGGGATCTTGACCAAGAGCACGTCCTCTACCCCGTCTGCCTATGCCACGAGTGGAGGTGCTGGCACGAGCAGGTGAGCGAGATGAACTAGGAGGCTAAGAACGTTGAGAGGCCAAAGACTGGACTGAAAGAGTGAGTCTAATGGAATCAAGAACGTTCAGTGATCTCGAAACAGACTGAAGCAGAGCAGTGAACTGAGTAGATGCATGCTCACTCGAGCCTCTGATCTCTCTCCTCAATAACTCATAACCACCCTCCAATGCACCTCTGAGCCTGCCAGCCTCTGCAGTAAGGTCTGTGACCTCAATAGTGCTCTCCTGTGGCTGAGGATGGGCCAAAGCTAAGACTTGCCCCTGCAAGTCAAGAACTCTCCCAATCAGTCTCAAAATGCTGTCCTCGAGCTGCTGAATCCGAATAGACTGATCTGAGATCAACTGAAATACAGTGGAGATATGGAGGATCAAGGTCTGATCAGATGAATCTAATGATGTGGATCCTGGTGCAAATGTAGAAGTGCTCCACTGACGAGAAAGCAAGGAAGCCACACGTTGAGAAATCTGCTCGATCTGATCATCAGCTAATCTGAACTCTGAAGGAGGTGCTCTGCTGTCTGGCTGCTGAACTGGTGTGTACCTCCTGGTGAACTCTGAAGGGCCAGCCTCTGGGTCTGAAACAAACTGGATATCTGGAGATGCTGCCCTGAAGTCATGGAGAGGAGATGAGGGACCTTCTTCCTCAGCTCTGTCTTCTACTCTGTCCTCAGCTCTCTCCTCAGAACCCTTGATCTAACCACCATCAGTTTTAGTAAATCTCATGCGGTGCAGAGTGTGTTGGTTGATGGTGTCTGCGTGAGAAAGCTTAGCAGATGCCTCCCCCTCAAAACTGACTTCAAACCTCCTGAAAACTAGTGTGAGAGCCATACCAAAAGGCAGATGTGCCTTGGATCTGTTCAGTGTCTCTCTCATGGCCTCAATCATTAAAGCAGGGAGGTTTAATGGGGTTTGAGTGATCACATAAAATATTATACAAATATCTCGGCCAGAAAGGAGGTCATGCCTACCACTCCTTGGGAAGAAAAGCTTTGTCACTAATTGATGTAAGATTCTCATTTCATTGACAAAATTTTGGCTTCCAATTTATTCAAACTTTCCGAGTAGGTTCCTCCTAGAATTACATTGATCCCCTCTTCCTTCACTGGGAGTTCCATGTAAGAATATCCCTCACAGGGCAAATGTAGTATCTCTCCCAAAGTAATAGGATCTAAGCATATATCAACTCCCTTAACAGTAGAAGTTACTGTTCCATTGCCATAGTGTAGATTTTGATAAAATTCTCTAACCAAGCTACAAATGTAACTTCCTTGAGAGAGCAGTAAAAACCCCAACCCTGGTTTTTTATCTTTGTCCCAAAGGAGAAACCTTCTTTTTCAAAGAATCTAAAATCCACATTCTTGCCGGTTTCTACCTTCCTATCAGATAGAGGAATTTTGCTAGGGCTAAGGGGAGACTGAGAGGACCTTGAGCAGACACTGAAGCCAGAATGGGAGCAGTGGAGGACTGAGCAGCTTGCCTTTTCTGCGGACGCTTTCTTCCAGCTCACGGACTAATTTTTTTCTTTGAGGGAGCTTCATCTTTGGGGCCATTCTTACCACAAGAGCAGACAGGGAGACTCGGAGGATCAAATGGATGAGTAGAAGGAGGGTTACAAGAGGATGGAAAGGATTTTGGTGGAGAGAAGAGATGATTTTGAGAAGAACGGTGGAGGCTAGGGCATGCTCCAACCGCTTCAATCAAGGGAGAAAGATGCGAAAAGCTCCTTTCCCAGGCGGTGATTTGAGGTGGAGAGGAGAAGGGAGAATGTTCTTGGGTTAAATCCTTGGTTTTGGAGAGAAAGAAGATGAGGATGACGGGTCTTGGAGGGAGGAAGACGAAGAGAATAGAGGGTCGGCTCATGAACAGGTTTTAAGACAAAATGGAATGAGCCAGTGGGATGTTGGCCAAAATTACAAGTTTGCCAATGGGTCAACCCTAGGGGGTCGACTATGAATCACAAAAATTCAAAAAAAATATGAATAAATTCTGAAAAAAAAATTAAAATTTTGGGAGAAGGAAGTTTGCTCAATGACAGGTTGTGAGAATGATAATCTTGAGCTTTTAGGACCAAGAGAGATGATGAAAATTGATCTCAAATCGATTCCTTGGAAATGGAGAAACACTTAGGCATAAGGATCAAGAATTCCTCGATTTCTCCTAATTTCACAGAATCTATCCTCGCTAAGGGCCTTTGTAAAGATATCAACTAATTGATTTTCAGTGCAAACATATTCAAGAGTTATATCTTTGTTTTGAACATGTTCTCTTATAAAATGATGTCTTATTTCAATATGCTTAGACCTTGAATGTTGAATTGGATTTTTAGTTAGATTTATGGCACTTGTGTTATCGCATCTTATGGGTGTTTCATTAAGTTTGATTCCAAAGTCTTTGAGTTGTTGCTTAATCCACAAGATTTGAGCACAACAACTTCCGGTTGTAATGTATTCGGCCTCAGCCGTAGACAGTGCTACCGAATTTTATTTCTTGCTAAATCAGGAGATTAGGTTAACTCCAAGAAATTGGCAAGTTCCACTTGTGCTTTTTCTATCTAATCTACATCCAGCAAAATCAGCATCTGAATATCCTAATAAATCAATTAGTGAGTCCTTAGAGTACCATAACCCTAGAGTTTGAGTACCATTCAAGTATCTAAGGATTCTTTTAACAGCATTCAAATGAGATTCTTTAGGATTAGATTGAAATCTAGCACACAAACAGATACTAAACATGATATCAGGCCTACTTGCAGTTAAATATAATAGAGAGCCAATCATACCTCTATAGTATTTTAAGTCTACACATTTAGCTTCTTCATCCTTGTCAAGCTTACATGAGGGGTCATGGGTGTGCCAATTGCTTTGGAGTTCTCCATTCCAAATCTTTTGAGTAATTCCTTGGTGTACTTGCTTTGGGTGATGGAGATTCCTTCTTTTGTTTGTTTGATTTGGAGTCCGAGGAAGAAAGTGAGTTCTCCCATCATGCTCATTTCGAACTCCCCCTGCATGAGCTTAGCAAAGTCTTGACAAAGAGATTCATTAGTAGACCCAAAAATTATGTCATCAACATAAATTTGTATTACTAACATATCATTTTGATTTCTTTTAATAAAGAGGGTTGTGTCTACATTACCTCTTGAAAAACCATTATTTAGTAAAAATTTGCTTAGCCTATCATACCAAGCCCTAGGTGCTTGTTTTAATCCATATAAAGCTTTATTTAATTTAAAAACATGATTAGAAAAGCATGATTTTCAAATCCCGGGGGTTGTTCTACATAGACTTCTTCAGCAATATATCCATTTAAAAATGCACTTTTGACATCCATTTGAAATAATTTGAATTTTATAAAGCAAGCATATGCAAGTAGAAGTCTAATGGCTTCTAATCTAGCAACAGGTGCAAAGGTCTCATCAAAATCAATTCTTCTTTTGATTATAACCTTTAGCAACCAATCTTGCTTTATTTCTTATTACATTACCATGTTCATCTAATTTGTTCCTAAAGACCCATTTTGTGCCAATTATTGAATAATTTTTAGGTCTTGATACTAAAGTCCATACATTATTTCTTTCAAATTGATTAAGTTCCTCTTGCATTGCATTAATCCAATTATGATCATTTTCAGCTTCTTCAATAGTTTTTGGTTCAAGATGAGATACAAAAGCACAATGATTAAATACATCTCTAAGTGAAGAACGAGTTTTTACCCCATGCATAGGATCACCAATAATTAACTCCTTAGGGTGATTGTGAACATACCTCCATTCTTTGGATAAGTCATTTGTACCTTGAGGTTGTTCTTGAATTTCTTCTCCTCTCTCATCCTGTTTGTCTTCTTGTTCCTCGTCCTCTTGAGTTGTTGAATTTTTAGAGTGATCTCCTTCATTCCTTCTATTAGAGGATCTGCATCATCAACACCCTCATTCTTCCTTGAAGGAAGATCGTTAGATTCATCAAAAACAACATGTATGGACTCCTCTACTACTAAAGTTCTTTTGTTAAAAACTCTAAAAGCTTTACTAGTGGAGTAACCAAGAAAGATTGCTTCATCTGATTTTGCATCAAATTTACCAAGTCTTTCTTTACCATTATTTAACATAAAAATTGGCAACCAAAAACATGAAAATATGCAATATTAGGTTTTCTTTCTTTCCAAAGTTCATAGGGGGTTTTCTTTAAAATTTGTCTAATCAAAGCACTATTTAAAATGTAACATGCTGTGTTAATTGCTTCCGCTCAGAAATATCTTGGAAGGTTGCTTTCACAAAGCATGGTACGGGCCATTTCTTCTAAGGTTCTATTTTTTCTTTCTACTACCCCATTTTGTTGGGGTGTCCTAGGAGCAGAGAAGTTATGGCCAATTTCATTTTCATCACAAAAGTTTTCAAAGTCTTGATTTTCAAATTCAGTTCCATGATCGCTACGAATATTTTGAATTGAAAATCCTTTTTCATTAGTGACTTTTCGATAAAATTTAGTGAAAATATGAAAAGTTTCATCTTTGTGTGCTAAAAAAAAACCCAAGTAAAACGAGAGTAATCATCTATAATTATAAAACCATATCATTTTCCTCCTAGACTAGTGGTTCTAGTTGGTCCAAATAAGTCCATATGCAAAAGCTCTAAAGGTCTAAAAGTTGAAACAATATTTTTGGATTTAAATGAAATTCTTGATTGTTTACCTAATTGACATGCATCACAAATTCTATCCTTTTCAAAATTTAATTTTGGCAAACCAAGAACTAATTTTTTCTTAATTAATTTTGAAAGAGAATGCATGCTAATGTGTGCAAGTCTGCGATGCCAAAGCCAACTTGTCTCATTAATTTTAGCATTTAAGGATACTAGGCATTGCATGTTTATTTTAGCTAAATTATTTAAATCTACCATATAAATATTACCATGTCTATGTCCAATAAATTTAATGCCATCATTAATCGGACTAGTTACAATGCACACAGATGATTCAAAAACAACTTTATATCCTTTATCACAAAATTGACTAATACTTAGTAAATTATGCTTTAAACCATCTACTAACAAAACATTTTCAATGTATTTGGAGGGAGTGATACCAATGTTACCTATACCGATGATCTTTCCTTTGCCATTGTCTCCAAAGGTGACCATCCCTCCATCCCTAGCATCAAGAGTGATGAATTGTGATTCATCACCAGTCATGTGTCTCGAGCATCCACTGTCAAGATATCATTTCCTGTTTCCTCCTTGGGATGCTAGACACACCTGCAAGCAAAAGTCAAGTTTTTGTTTTAGGTACCCAAGCTTTCTTGGATCCTTTTTGGTTAGTCATAATGGTTCCTTTTGGAACCCATATTTTCTTTATAGTTGATTTTGCAGATTTGTTAGAGAAGCAAGTGTATGATTTATGTCCTACTATACCACATTTGAAACAAGTAATATTGATAGATTTGTTACTTAAAGAGTTTATATAAATATTTTTTAGATATTTTTGTTTCTTCAAGGGGTTATAGCCAAGTCCAGCCTTATCATACATGGCTTTTTGATTATCAAGAATCATATTGAGTTTATTTGAACTCAAGGTAAACTTTTCTACTATTGGTTTTAGCTTGGCGATTTCATTCTTTAAGCTTTGATTTTCTTGAAGCAGGGTAGATTTTTCAATTGAAATATTTTCAGTTTGTTTCAATAAAGATTGATTTTTCAATTTTAGTTCTTTGTTCTTCATCCCTAGTTTCTTTAATTCATCAACTAAATCATAGAATGCTTCATGTAATTCTTCAAATGTAAAATCACTAGGGGTTTCAAAAATTACCTCATTTTCGTGTGCCATAAGGCACAGGTTGGCTTGTTCGGTTGAGGTTTCCTCATCGGAGCTTGAGTCATCACTCGCACTCCATGTGGCCATCATGGCCTTCTTCTTGAACTTCTTGGGACCTTTCTTCAGTTGTGGGCATTCGGATTTGAAGTGTCCCGGCGTCTTGCACTCGTAGCAGATAAGGGGTTGGTCTTTCTCTTTTTCTTTGCTTTGTTCCCCTTTTGTGAATGGCCTCTTACTCATCCCCTGTTTCTTTTTTCTCAAAAATTTTTTAAATCTTCGGGTGATGAGTGCCATCTCTTCATCCTGTTCTTCATCTTCAGTGTCATCAGTTTCTTCATCTGGTGGAGCTGTAGATTTGAGGGCAATGATTCTTTTCTTTTTGACTTCTTCCTCTTGATGTTGCTTCATGCTTAGCTCATGAGTCATCAAAGATCCAAGAAGCTCTTCTAGAGGTAGAGTGTTCAAGTCCTTGGCTTCTTGGATGGCAGTCACTTTGGCTTCCCAAGTTCTTGGCAAGGACCTAAGAATCTTTCTTACAAGCTCACTGTTAGTATAGGACTTATCAAGACTCTTTAAACCATTAATAATATCAGTAAAGTGAGTAAACATTCTAGTTATGGACTCATCATGCTCCATTTTGAACAATTCATATTTATGCACAAGCATGTTTATTTTAGACTCTTTTACTTGATTGGTTCCCTCATGGGTTACTTCTAACCTATCCCATATTTCTTTAGCAGATGAGCAAGTAGAAATGCGATTAAATTCATTTGCATCAAGAGCACAATAAAGAACATTCATTGCTTTAGCATTTAATTGGGCCATCTTCTTATCAACCTCATCCCATTCTTTCTCGGGTTTGGTTGATTCCTCACCATCTATAATTTTAGTGGGTGTGTGAGGACCGTTCACTATGATACTCTACATATCATAGTCGAGTGCTTGTATGAATATTTTCATCCGAGCTTTCCAATAGGTGTAATTAGACCCATTGAAAAGTGGAGGTCGGTTGGTGGATTGCCCCTCGGCTAGAGAAGTACCGACGTGGGTTGCCATAGATCTTTGGCTCTTTGATTGTTTAGATCAAAGAAGGGCTAGAGCACCGGGCTCTGATACCACTTGTTGCCCAGCTATGCAACCCAAGAGGGGGGGGTGAATTGGGTTTTTAAAAATTTTAAGATTAACTTATGACTTATGAAAAATATTTGGCAATAGCTAAATGAATATGGTGAGTTAAATTAATTCAGGACTAATAGCTAAAAGCAAGAATGTAAGAAAATAATGAAGAGTTAAAGGGAAGCAAATATGCACACCACAAACAAAAGGATTTATAGTGGTTCGGTGCCAACCTTGCACCTACATCCACTCCCCAAGCTCCTACTTGGAAATTTCAATCCACTAAACTTGTATTCAACCCGAATACAAATGTCAGAAACTCTGACTCTAGCTATTCCAAGCTAGACCACTTGTTTTCTGGGTACAAGCCTACCCAATACACTCCGATTCTAGGTTCGGATCAACCTTCTCTTATTTTGAAACCCTTTCAAAACAAAAACAATCACTCAAACTGAGTAAAATAATTTATAGCACAAATGAGTACAGAGAAAAGCTCCTTTAATGAGCGAATATAACTTTAAATACACTTTACTCAAGAGAAGAAGACCCTTTTCGAATTTCCTCAAAGTGGTTGGAGACTTGAATGTGCACTTGAGGAGTTGGTGAGCTTGGTTTAAAGGCTTCTTCAAAGCTTTGAATGAACTCTTGATTAGGGCTGAAAAGTTGGCTTGAAAAACCCTTTTTCAAAATCTCTCTTTTGAATGCTCTTGAATGCTCTCTTGAATGCTCTTCTTAACTCTTTCAAAATCTCTTTTTTGAATGCTCTTGAATGCTCTCTTGAATGCTCTTCTTAACTCTTTCAAAATCTCTTTTTTGAATGCTCTTGAATGCTCTTCTTAACTCTTTCAAAATCCCTTTTTTGTTTCCCACCTTTTGGATCCTTTTATAGCTTTAAGAAATAGAGGAAAATATTCTAGGATGAAAAAGAGCTGTTAGACCATATTAAATGAGCATTAAAAGCACTTAAAATGGTTAAAAACTAGCCGTTGCGGAGAAATCCTGTCACAGGGGTCGACTCATGGGTCGACTCATGCCTGGGGGTCGACTCATGGGTCGACCTCTGTGGAAGAACATCAGAGAATCACCAGAAAATAAGGTTCTGTGATTTTTGGCCTAAAAACTGTAGGGGTCGACTCATGGGTCGACTCATGCCTTGGGGGTCGACTCATGGGTCGACTCACAGGTTGTGCCAAGCCAAAAAATCTGTGTGCCAAACAGTTCATGTGCCATGAGTTGACTCATGGGTCGACTCATGAATTTCAAACATGCATATCTTTCAAAATACAAGTCCAAAAATAATGAAATTTTGCCAATGGATCACAAATCTTTTGTTCTACCATTTGATACTATCAAATCAAAGTTTTGGTAAAATTACAATTTTGCCCCTGAAGAGCAAAAAGTCTTTTTCAAATGAAAATTATTAGTACCCCTTCAACTGCTTTGTAATCATCAAAATCATTCTAGGGAGCAACAGCTCACGACACTCGTAGCTCACTTTCTCACTTCCCGAACCCCAGGTTAAAACTCTAGGGAATTCACCAGAAACCTTGCACCCACTTTTCTTTCTTTTCTTTCTTTTTCTCTTGGAAGGATATGGACTTCCTTCTCAGCACAAGACTTCTCACGCCCCAGAATTTTTCTCCAAAAATCTTCCTTCTTCCTTCTTGCACCCCCACTCTTCTCATCCTTTTATAACAACGTCAAACGTCTTATCCAAAAGAAAGGATAAAGATGAGTAATTGAATATTTGAATTCAAATCAAATTTTGAATTCAAATGGACACCAACTCATCCCTTATCCACTAAAGATGTGAGGCATGGCTTAAATTGTGCATGGAGTGATTTCATGAGAAACCTTTTCTTATGCAATAAATAAGGCATAAAAAAAGGGATAAGGTGCAAAGATTGATTGCCCATTCAAATTCAAACTTTATTTTGAATTTGAATGGCCAACCAATCATCCTTATCCATCCATTTGGCACATTAAAGTGGGGTGTGGAGAGGGCTTGGCGTGAGAAAAAAATTCATGAGAAGTTCCTTCTCATGAATCCAAATGGGTGCAATGGAAGTGTGGTGGCGCATGGAGATTGGGTCAAGGTGGTTTAATTATTTAAACCAACCTAATTGAACCAAATAAGTTAGGCCCAATTAGACTAATTTAAACCCAACTAAATTAGGCTTAATTAGGCTTAATAAAATCCTAATCAAATCAGAATTGATTAAGCCCAACCCCTGATCAAATCAGAGACCAAACCATCTCGATGATTAGGTCAACTCTTAACCTAATCAGATCAAACCCAACTGAATCCAATTCAATTGGACTTGATCCAAAAATAATTACTCAATCAAATTGAGTTAATTAGTGATCAAATCACTAATTAAACTTCTCATAAATACTGAGTCCAAATTCGATGGGCAATCAGGCATCAGAATTCATCGATATGTAAACCTGATCGAAAAATCCCAACCAGTGGGACTCTTGACCTCGGTACCCATAATGTGTGGAACTCATGATCAGAGAATCCTGATTCTCAATAACTGAGTTCCAAACATGTAGGATTCTACATCAGCCATCAGATCAGATAAGAACCTCTAATGTGTGTGACCCCGCAGGTTCGAACCTAAGCCGATAGCACAGGAACCAATTCCTGTACTAATCGAAGTGACCATCTAGCATTGGTACCCGATGACCAGATAGGTCGAATGATCGCAATCGCAATACTCAGAATCTACGTGAATATGGTTACTGTATAATTCATCCTTTTGACCTCTGTGTTTAGGATGACTCAGGGTTAAACTGTCAACCCTGATCAGATCATCCGAATCGTGCTCAACTCAAACAGTCCTGTGACTCCTCACAAGGACTACCTTGGCCAAGGTTTTGCTAAATTGAAACACGACTGTACACAGCTCCTAAACTAGAGTGGTCAATCCCATCTTGACACATGCACCGACAAGTCAAGTACTTGACTACACCCAGCAGCCTTAGTCACTGAATTAAAAATTCAGATAGTCCAGTGCCTAAGTGCAGTGAGTTACTTGCAAGTCACCGTGGCGGTCTCAGATCGGACGGATATTTATACCCATATTCCATTGGAGCAAATCTTGACAGCAGAAATAGCTCCAGAGTCGGTCACGTTCAATGCAGATGTACCCTTACATCTCACTTGTATGCCATACCAGTGTCTCCACACTCATTGGTTAAGAGGACAACCAACCTATATGGCACACAACGACCTATGCTTGATAAACTTGTCATCCTTAGTAACAATGTATCATTTGGTCGCGAACAGATTTAAGGACTAAACGACAAATCCTCCTTTGTCGAGTCTAAATAGTCCTAAGGACTTCACCACAATATAGGAGTTCATTAGAAGATGAAAATTTTGTGATGAAAAATATCAAAATAATTTTTATTAATTCATAATTCATGTACAAACACAAAAATAGCACAACCGTCAACAGGCTGATGATTGACTTTGGGACACTATTCCAACAATCTCCCACTTGGCCTAAAGCCAATCGGTGCAGTATCTAATACCCATCTTCGACTTGTAGTTGTCGAACTCCTTCACCGTAATGGCTTTAGTGAATGGGTCAGCCAGGTTCTCCTTCCCGTCGATCTTCTGAAGATCGACGTCACCTCGATCCACAATTTTTCGGATGAGATGGTAGCGGCACAGAATATGCTTCATCCACTGGTGTGCCTTTGGTTTCTTCGCCTGAGCAATGGCTCCAGAGCTGTCACAGTAGAGCAGAACTGGACCAATAAGGGAGGGTGCTACTCCGAGCTCGGTGATGAATTTTCTCAGCCACACCGCTTCTTTGACAGCATTTGATGCAGCGACATACTCCGCCTCGCAAACTAAATCAGCCACTATGTGCTGCTTGGAACTTTTCCAGTAGATAACCCCACCATTAAGGGTAAAAATAAATTTGACATACTTTTGCCATCATCATGATCAGACTGGAAACTAGAGTCTGTAAACCCTATAAGTCTTAAGTCCGATTCACCATAAACAAGCCACTGGTCCTTAGTATTTCTTAAATACTTCAGGATGGTTTTAACAACCTTCCAGTGATTCTCTCCTGATCAGATTGGTATATACTCACTACCCCTAGTGAGTATGCCACATGTGGTCATGTACATGTTATGACGTACATGATAGATCCCACTATCGAAGCATATGGAATCCTACCCATACACTCTCTCTCTTGAGGTGTTGTCGGACAATCCCTCTTCGAGAGAGAAATTCTATGGCCATCGAAAGATAGCCTTTCTTGGGATTCTCCATGCTGAACCTCTTCAGCATAGTATCTATATACGTAGACTGGGATAAACCAAGCAACCTTTTAGATCTATCCCTATAGATCCTCATCCCTAGGATGTAGGAAGCTTCTCCCAGATCCTTATGGAGAACTGTGACGACAGCCAAATCTTTATTCCCTGTAATGCAGGGACATCATTCCCGATTAAGAGAATGTCATCCACATACAATACAAGAAATACTACTACTGGACCATTAGCTCACTTATAAATACATGGCTCTTCTTCATTCTTAACGAAGCCATCTGTCTTGATCGTCTTATCAAAATGTATGTTCCAACTCCGTGATGCCTGCTTAAGTCCATAAATGGACCTCTGTAGCCTGCACACCTTAGACTCATCTGTAGATGTGAATCCTTCAGGTTGTATCATATACACCTCTTCATCTAGCTCTCCGTTTAGGAAAGCTGTCTTCACATCCATCTGCTAGATTTCATAATCCAGATGGGCAGCTATCGCAAGCATAATCCGAATGGATTTGAGCATTGCCACAGGAGAAAACATCTCGTCATAGTCTATACCATAATGTTGACGATATCCCTTGGCAACCAGACGGGCTTTATAGGTTTCCACCTTTCTGTCTGCACCTCTCTTCCTCTTGAAGATCCACTTACACCCTATGGGTTTTACTCCTTCGGGTGGGTCAACCAATGTCCACACATCATTGACCTTCATGGACTCCATTTCAAATTTTATGGCCTCCAGCCATTTCTCAGAGTCAAGTCTCTGCATTGCATCCATGTAGGTGATCGGATCCTCATTATTTTCATCAAGTTCGATAGGATCGCCATCCCGGACCAAAAACATAGTATCTGTCCGATTGACGTGGTACTCTACCAGATCGCCTTAAGGGTGCTTGAACAATGGGCTCCGGATCTGATCTAACCAAATCTAGTTCAGGTTCAGCAACTTGTGTCGATTTTTCCACCTACCGAACTTCATCAAGTTCACCTTAGAGGCAACAGTCCCTTCACCAAGAAACTTCTTTTTCAAAAATATTGCCTTTAAAAGATCAGCTAGGTAGAAGTAATACCTTTGGTCTCTTTTGGGTACCCTATAAAATTACACTTGTCAGACCTAGGTCCAAGCTTGTCCGTAATTAAACGTTTAACATAAGTCGGACACCCCCAAACCTTAAGGTACGAGAGTACTGGCTTACGTCCTATCCATATCTCATATGGATTTTGGTTACAGACTTACTCGGAACTCTATTTAGAAGGTAACAAGTCGATTCGAGCGCATATCCCCAAGGGAGATCGACAGACCAGCAAACCCCATCATGGATCGAACCATGTCCAATAAGGTCCGATTCCTCCTTTCAGATACACCATTATGTTGTGGTGTTCCAGGAGGAGTCCACTGAGAGAGAATCCCATTCTCCCTAAGATATGTCAGAAAATCATTGGAAAGGTATTCACCTCCTAGATCAGATCGAAGAGTTTTAATACACTTTTCAGTTTGTTTTTCTACCTCATTTCGGAATAGTTTGAACATTTCAAATGACTCCGATTTATGCTTTATTAAATAGACATACCCATACCTCGATAGGTCATCTGTGAAGGTTATGAAGTAGAAATATCCACCTCTTGCACTTGAGCTCATGGGTCCACATACATCAGAATGTACCAAACCCAAGAGTGCTCACCTTTTCCAGTAAAAGATGATTTGATCATTTTACTAAGAAGACAGGACTCACAGGTTGGAAGTGATTCACAATCACGTACTTCAAGAATTCTTTCTTGAGCCAACCTGTTTATCTTGTTCTTATTGATATGACCTAGCCTACAGTGCCAAAGGTAGACTTTTGACACATTATCTATTCTAGGGCGTTTACCGGAGGTTTGAACCACATTAACAGGTTGTGATAGAAAGTAAATTCTATTATTAAGTTGTCCAATAAACATTGCAACACCATTCAAAATGATATTGCAAATATTTTCTTTTATTAAAAATTGATAACCATTCATGGCCAAAAAGCCTACAGAAATAATATTTAATAAAAAGCTTGGATAATAGTGACATTCACTCAGAATTATATTTCGAGAATTGATTACAAGGTTCATGATTCCTAATGCTAGAACTGGAACTTTGCTTCCATCTCCAACATTCAGGAATCTCTCACCTTCATCAAATCTCCTACTGACCTGCAGACCCTGCATCGAATTGCAAATATGATAAGGGCTTCCGGTATCCAATACCCAGGTAGTAGTATCACAAATGGAAAAGTTGCAAGGTGTTATCATATAAGTACTTGCTTCTTCTTCGGCCTGTTCGGTTCCTGGGAAGCAATGTATAGAGGACAGTTCCTCTCCCAGTGCCCCTGCTTCTTGCAAAAGAAGCACTCCACCTGGCTCTGGTCGGGCTTGCGCTTCTTGGTCTGACCCTGTGCAGACGTCCCAGCATGCAGCTGCACCTTTTGATTCTTCTTCTTCTTGTTCTTCTTCTTCCCTTTATTAAAGGGTCGACGACCAGAAGAAGACCCTCCCACAACATTCACCGACTCCTTATAGAGCTGGTGATCCTTCTCAAAGTTCTGCAGCAACCCAACAAATCGTGGTAGTTCACTGCAGGCTTTGTCATCCGAAAATGAGTAAGGAAGGGGAGGAAGGACTTGGGCAATGAATTAAGGATCGCATCCTTACCGAGCTGCTCGTGCAGGGGAAAGCCCAGTTTAGTTAGGCGCTCAATCATTTCGATCATGTACAGTACATGATCAGTGACTGAGGCTCCATCCCTCATCCGAGCATTAAAAATGGCACAACTAGTTTTGTGCCTTTCAACGTCGTCAGGCATGCCAAAGGAGTCATTCAACATTTGAAGCATCTCATGTGGTTGGGCATTCTCAAACCTGCGGCTGAACTCATCATTCATTGCCGCCAGCATAATGCACCGAACGGTGGAGCGATCGTTGAGCCACTTCTGATAAGTGTCTCAGACCGTCCCTCTAACGTTCGGGCTGGCTCCTCAGGTGCCGGATCTGTTAGTACATAAAGGATCCGCTCATGCTCAAGAATGATTTTTTAATTTTTGATACCAGCTATCGAAATTAGGTCCCATGAGCTTGTCATTATCTAATAATGACCGGAGGGACAGGGTAGTGGCCATAGCTGCATAAAAAAAATCAGACCTCTATTAGTATATAAATTATAAATACTAAAGACTTGGACTTTAGCCTAAAGTTTCTCCCAATATTTTTACGAACTGGTAGCCTCAACCTCCAATTTGAGAAATTACTTTAATTCCTTAGTGGGTACTAGAATCCACACAGACTACAGACGAGCCCAACTTTGGTTGGTCAACCCAGGTGTATCTATGGGTAGGTTCATAACCAGTTGTTTCTCTAAATAACTTCTAGTAATTGATTTTGCCCCAGAACTAATCAGTAGGCTTTGGCCTCCACTGAAAAGATCTGATTAGGTCCAACCATTAACATGATTTGATTTGGTGAATCGGACCAATAAATGATCAGGCTCGACTTTGGCCGGCCAACCTGACCACCATCAGAAAGACTCAAACCAAATTATATATTATGAATGATAATTCTATTAGTCAATAAGCACCAGGCCTTTGGGCCTCCAATGATTATTAAACTAATGGACTCATTATCACTCACTTAATGGGAGGCTATGACTTAGTTATCAATATAACTTAATCATTTTTAGGGACCTAATAATTTTTGAAGATTTTATTAAAGGATAGATGAGAAGAAAATATCCAGCCAATTTCAATCCTCCCACTGACTTCATCAAGTCAGATTAAAAAAGGATTTAATTAAAGCTGACATTAGGAGCACCTAAATCAGTCAAATTGATTTACCTAATGACATGGGTGAGGCCTAATCACCAAGTGATCTAATCAAAACCTAATTCATCAGGTTGGCCAGGTAAGTGAGATCAGTGGTGGGGATAAGCCATTAACTCGTCAGAGATCGAATCATTGCGAGTAGCTCCTGCTTAAAAACCACTGGTCAAAATGCCAAACTTACCTTAGACACCAACTGGTTTATTAGTTTTAATTTGATTAACTTATTAAATAGGGTTTCACTGTGTAGCCATGAATTAAGTCCATCTTGGTCTAGTTAAAGACATGGACCCATTCAACTACAACTATTGGAGTTGAGTCTAGAGTATCCTTGACCTAATCTAATTCAACTTTTGATTAGATTTAACCAATTACTCTAATTTAGTCCATTTCTTTAAGCTAACCTTAGATCTAACCCAATTATGGACCTAATCCATCTAACCCATTGACCCACAAGTTTATGCAATTGTCTTAGGTCTTAATTCACAATTCTAGACCTACTAGACAACACTTAATTCTTTTAATTAAGTATTTGGGCTGATGGGTCAGGGTTTGGCATTTCAAAAATAATTTTCAAATTTGAAAGATTTTATTTTTCTGTTCATCAAATATGTTGACTCATTTCACAAATAGATCAGCATATTTCATAAATAGCAATCCTATTGCTAATTACATAACAGAAAATAACTCAATCAAAATAAATCATGAATATTCCTTTAGATCTAATCTAACACATTCATGATAAATTTCACAATTGAACCTTTACAATTAATTCCTTTCGCTGCTTCATCTGCATGAGATATAATTGCAGCGGCACCCCTACTCCATAGGAGACCCCATCGAATGGGAGGAGAGGGCCTTTAAACCCTACATTTCTCCTATGACCGGACGGCCATGGCAACCAACCCAATTCGATTACTTGCTACTTAGATCCAGTATATCTAAATATACCAATTTCAAAATTTAAATTTCAATTTCTAATTTCTAATTTTAAATTTTAAATTTCAAATTTCAAACAAATTTCAAATTTCAAATTTTTGAATTTCAAATTTTGAATTTTAAATTTTGAATTTCAAATTTGAAATTTCATCCAAATTTTAAATTTCAAATTTCAAATTTTGAATTTCAAATTTTTTTTTTGAATTTTGAATTTCGAACAACTTTCAAAATTCAAATTTTAAATTTTGAATTTCAAATTTTAAATTTAAACTTTTAGATTACAACTTAATCTATGCATGCAAATATATATATCATATCTAAGAATCCGCTCTAATACCATTTGTGGGAAAATTCAGTGCAGGGGTAAAATGGTAATTTTAAAACTTTTTCAAAATTATGATTTTACAGTAGAAAAATATTAATTAATCTAATTAATTAACATAAATTTACTCTACACTAGGATCTAAATATGATATATAGCATGCATTCATTTAAATTTAAAATTCAAATTTGAATAATAAACACTTTACTGTAATGTGTTCAGAACATAATACCTTTGTGCGGGTAGTAGATCGCCGTAATTTGATCACCGTCGGGAGAGTCTGATCATTACGACATAGCCATACAGCATGTCTGGCCTCTGTGGATCGTCCACATGAAGCTTTTGATCTGATCGACTCCTCACGAGTGCTAGCTCGTTGTAGAGCCCTTTTGACAGTGGATGCTGATCGAACTCCTTCGATCGATGTCTGTCGATTCTTTGGATGCTTTGGATCATCAACAGACATGCTTGAGAGGATGTTGAAGATCTTTCTAAGATTTTGTGGCTCACGATACTCGTAGCTCACTTTCTCACTTCCGAACCCCAGGTTAAATCTCTAGGGAATTCACCAGAAACCTTGCACCCACTTTTCTTTCTTTTCTTTCTTTTTCTCTTGGAAGGATATGGACTTTCTTCTCACGCACAAGACTTCTCACACCCCAAAATTTTTCTCCAAAAATCTTTCTTCTTTTTCTTGCACGCCCCACTCTTCTCATCCTTTTATAACAACGTCAAATGTCTTATCCAAAAGAAAGGATAAAGATGAGTAATTGCACATTTGAATTCAAATCAAATTTTGAATTCAAATAGACACCAACTCATCCCTTATCCACTAAAGGCATGAGGCATGGCTTAAATTATGCATGGAGTGATTTCATGAGAAACCTTTTATCATGTAATAAATAGGGCGTAAAAAAAGGGATAAGGTGCAAAGATTGATTGCCCATTCAAATTCAAACTTTATTTTGAATTTGAATGGCCAACCAATCATCCTTATCCATCCATTTGGCACATTAAAGTGGGGCATGGAGAGGGCTTGGCATGAGGAAAAAATTCATGAGAAGTTCCTTCTCATGAATCCAAATGGGTGTAATGGAAGTGAGGTGGCGCATGGAGATTGGGTCAAGGTGGTTTAATTATTTAAACCAACCTAATTGAACCAAATAAGTTAGGCCCAATTAGACTAATTTAAACCCAACTAAATTAGGTTTAATTAGGCTTAATAAAATCCTAATCAAATCAGGAATTGATTAAGCCCAACCCCTGATCAAATCAGGGACCAAACCATCTCGATGATTAGGTCAACTCTTAACCTAATTGGGTCAAACCAACTGAATCCAATTCAATTGGACTTGATCCAAAAATAATTACTCCATCAAATTGAGTTAATTAGTGATCAAATCACTAATTAAACCTCTCATAAATACTAAGTCCAAATTCGATGGGCAATCAGCATCAGAATTCATTGATATGTAAACCTGATCGAAAAATCCCAACCAGTGGGACTCTTGACCCCGATATCCATAATGTGTGGAACTCGTGATCAGAGAATCCTGATTCTCGATCGTTGAGTCCCAAACATGTAGGATTCTACATCAGCCATCAGATCAGATAAGAACCTCTAATGTGTGTGACCCGCGGGTTCGAACCTAAGCCGGTAGCACAGGAACCAATTCCTGTACTAATCGAAGTGACCATCTAGCAATGGTACCCGATGACCGGATAGGTCGAATGGTTGCAATCACAACACTCAGAACCTACTGAATATGGTTACTGTATAATTCATCCTTTTGACCTCTGTGTTTAGGATGACTCAGGGTTAAACTATCAACCCTGATCAGATCATCCGAATCGTGCTCAACTCAAACAGTCCTGTGACTCCTCACAAGGACTACCTTGGCCAAGATTTTGCTAAATTGAAATATGACTGTACACAGCTCCTAAACTGGAGTGGTCAATCCCATCTTGACACACGCACCGACAAGTCAAGTACTTGACTACACCCAGCAGCCTTTCGTCACTGAATTAAAAATTTAGGTAGTCCAGTGCCTAAGTGCAGTGAGTTGCTTGCAAGTCACCGTGGCGGTTTCAGGTCGGAGGGATATTTATACCCATATTCCATCGGAGCAAATCTTGACAGCAGAAATAGCTCCAAAGTCAGTCACGTTCAGTGCAGATGTACCCTTACATCTCACCTGTATGCCATACCAGTGTCTCCACACTCATTGGTTAAGAGGACAACCAACCTATATGGCACACAATAACCTATGCTTGATAAACGTTGTTGTCCTTGGTAACAACGTATCATTTGGTCGCAAACAGATTTAAGGACTAAACGATAAATCCTCTTTTGTCGAGTCTAAATAGTTCTAAAGACTTCACCACAACATAGGAGTTCATTAGAAGATTAAATATTTTATGATGAAAAATATCAAAATAATTTTTATTAATTCATAATTCATATACAAATACAAAAATGAGCACAACCGTCAACAGGCTGACGATTGACTTTGGGACACTATTCCCAACAGGGGCATGTGTAAGAAATTTTTGGAGAGAAAGTTTGGGGCGTGAGGAACCTTTCTGCATGAGGTGAAGGTCCAAAACCTTTCGATAGAAAAAGAAAGAAAAGAAAGAAAAAAGGGCGCAGAGTTTTTTCTTAGTGTACCCTAGGGTTTCAGTCTGGGGTTCGGGAAGTGACAAGGTGAGCTACGAGTGTCGTGAGCCCACCAAATTTTAGAGAGATCTTCAACATCCTCTCAAGCATGTCTACTAACGATCTAGAGTATCTAAAGAATCGGCAGACAATAATCGAAGGAGTTTGATCAGCATCAACCGTCAAAAGGGCTCTACAACGAGCTAGCACTCGTGAGGAGCCGATCAGATCGGGAGCCTCGTGTAGATGATCCACAGAGGTTAGACACCCTATGTGGCTGTATTGCGGTGATCAGAACCTCTCGATGGTGATCAGATTGCGGAGATCGACTACCCGCATAAAGGTATTGTGTTCTGAACACATTATAGTAAAGTGTTTACTGTTCAAATTCGAATTTTAAATTTAAATGCATGCATGTTGTATATCATATTTAGATCCTAGTGTAGGGTAAACACATATTAATTAATTAAATTAATTAATATTTTTCATTGTAAAATCATAATTTTGAAAAAGTTTTAAAATTATCATTTTACCCCTGCATTGAATTTCACTTCAAATGGTATCAGAGTGGGTTCTAAGATATGATATATGAATTTGCATGCATAGATTAAGTTGTAATCTAAAAGTTTAAATTTAAAATTTAAAATTTAAAATTTGAAATTTGAATTTTGAAAGTTGTTCGAAATTCAAAATTCAAACATTTGAAATTCAAAATTTGAAATTTAAATTTTAAAATTTGAAATTCAAAATTCAAAATTTAAAATTTTGAAATTTAAAATTTGAAATTTAAAATTTTAAATTAAAATTTAAAATTTAAAATTCAAAATTTAAAATTCAAAAATTTGAAATTTGAAATTTGAAATTTGAAATTTGAAATTTATTTGAAATTTGAAATTCAAAATTTAAAATTTAAAATTTGAAATTTAAATTTTGAAATTGGTATATTTAGATATACTTGATCCAAGTAGCAGGTAATCGAATTGGGTTGGTTGCCATGGCTGTCCGATCATAGGAGAAAAGTAGGGTTTAAAGGTCCTTTCCTCCCATTCGATGGGGTCTCCTATGGCGGTAAGGGTGCCGCTGCAATTATATCCCATGCAGATGAAACAGCGAAAGGACTTAATTGTAAAGGTTCAATTATAAAATTTATCATGAATGTGTTAGATTAGATCTAAAGCAATATTCATGATTTATTTTGATTGAGTTATTTTCTGTTATGTAATTAGCAATAGGATTGCTATTTATGAAATATGTTGATCTATTTGTGAAATGAGTCAACATATTTGATGAACAGAAAAATAAAACCTTTCAAATTTAAAATTATTTTCGAAAAGTCAAACCCTGACCCATCAGCCCAAAATACTTAATTAAAAGAATTAAGTGTTGTCAAGTTGGTCTAGAATTGTGAATTAAGACCTAAGACAATTGCATAAACTTGTGGGTCAATGGGTTAGATGAATTAGGTCCATAATTGGGTTAGACCTAAGGTTAGCTTAAAGAAATGGACTAAAATAGAGTAATTGGTCAAATCTAATCAAAAGTTGAATTAGATTAGGTCAAGGACACTCTAGACTCAACTCCAATAGTTGTAGTTGAATGGGTCCATGTCTTTAACTAGATCAAGATGGACTTAATTCATGGCTACACGGTGGAACCCTATTTACTAAGTTGATCAAATTAAAACTAATGAACCGGTTGGTGTCTAAGGTAAGTTCGGCAGTTTGACCAGTGGTTCTTAAGTGGGAGCTACTTGCATTGATTCGATCTCTGACGAGTTAATGGCTTATCCCCACCACTGATCTCACTTACCTGGCCAACCTGGTGAGTTAAGTTTTGACTAGATCACTTGGTGATTAGAGCTCACCCATATCATTAGGTAAATCAGTGTGACTGATTTAAGTGATCCTAATGCCAGCTTTAATTAAATCATTTTTTAATCTGACTTGGTGAAGTCAGTGGGAGGATTGAAATTAGCTGGAAAGTTATTCTCTTCTATTCTTTAATAAAATCTTCAAAAATTATTAGATCCTAAAAATGATTAAGTTATAGTGATAACTAAGTCATAGCCTCCCATTAAGTAAGTGATAATGAGTCTATTAGTTTAATAATCATTGGAGGCCCAAACGCCTGGTGCTTATTGACTAATGAAATTATCATTCATAATATGATAATTTGGTTTGAGTCTTTCTGATGGTGGTCAGGTTGGCCGGCCAAAGTCGGGCCTGATCATTTATTGATTCGATTCACCAAATCAAGTCATGTTAATGGTTGGACCTAACCAGATCTTTTCAGTGGAGGCCAAAGCCTACTGATTAGGTTCTGGGGCAAAATTGATTACTAGAAGTTGTTTAGAGAAACAACTGGTTATGAACCTACCCATAGATGCACATGGGTTGACCAACCAAAGTTGGGCTTGTGTGTAGTCTGTGTGGATTTTAGTACCCACTAAGGAATTAAAGTAATTCCTCGAATTGGAGGTTGAGGCTACCAGTTCATAAAAATATTGAGAGAAACTTTAGACTAAAGTCCAAGTCTTTAGTATTAATAATTTATGTACTAATAGAGGTCTGTTTTCCTTTATGCAGCTATGGCCACTATCCTGTCGCTCCGATCATTATTAGATAATGACAAGCTCATGAGACCAAATTTCGATAGCTAGTATCAAAAATTAAAAATTATCCTTGAGTATGAGCGGATCCTTTATGTAGTAATGGATCCGGCACCCGAGGAGCCAGCCCCGAACGCGAGAGGGACGGTTCGAGACACTTATCAGAAGTGGCTCAACAACCAGACCACCGTTCGATGCATAATGCTGGCAGCAATGAATGATGAGTTTAGCCACAGGTTTGAGAATGCCCAGCCACAGAAGATGCTTCAAATATTGAGCGACTCCTTTGGCACGCCTGACGATGTTGAAAGGCACAAAACTAGTTATGCCATTTTCAATGCTCGGATGAGGGATGGGGCCTCAGTCACTAATCATGTACTATACATGATCGAAATGATTGAGCGCCTAAGTAAACTGGACTTTCCTCTGCATGAGCAGCTCGATAAGGATGCATCCTTAATTCATTGCCCAAGTCCTTCCTCCCCTTCCTTACTCATTTTCGAATGACAAAGCCAGCAGTGAACTACCACGGCTTGTTGGGGTTGCTGCAGAACTTTGAGAAGGACCACCAGCTCCATAAGTAGTCGGTGAATGTTAAGGGAGGGTCTTCTTCTGGTCGTCGACCCTTTAAGAAAGGGAAGAAGAACAAGAAGAAGAAGAATAAGAAGGTGCAGTCACATGCTGGGACGTCTGCACAGGGTCAGACCAAGAAGCGCAAGCCCGACTAGAGCCAGGCGGAGTGCTTCTTTTGCAAGAAGTAGGGGCACTGGAAGAGGAACTGTCCTCTATACATTGCCTCCCTGGACCCAAACAGGCCAAATAAGAAGCAAGGTAATTATATGATAAACCTTGCAATTTTTTCATATGTGATACTACTGCCTGGGTATTGGATATCGGAAGCCCTTATCATATTTGCAATTTGATGCAGGGTCTGCAGGTCAGTAGGAGATTTGATGATGGCGACAGGTTCCTGAACGTTGGAGATGGAAGCAAAGTTCCAGTTCTAGCTTTAGGAATCATGAACCTTGTAATCAATTCTCGTAATGTAATTCTGAGTGAATGTCACTATTGTCCAAGCTTTTTATTAAATATTATTTCTGTGGGCCTTTTGGCCATGTACGATTATCAATTTTTAATAAAAAGAAACGTTTGCAATATCATTTTGAATGGTGTTACAATGTTTGTTGGACAACAAGATAATAAAATTTACTTACTGTCACAACCGTTAATATGGTTCAAACCTCGATAAATGCCCTAGAATAGATAATGTGTCAGATATCTACCTTTGGCACTGTAGGCTAAGTCATATCAATAAGAACAGAATAAACAAGTTGGCTCAAGAAGGAATTCTTGAAGTTGGTGATTGTGAATCACTTCCAACCTGTGAGTCCTGTCTTCTTGGAAGATGACCAAGTCACCTTTTACTGAAAAAGATGAGCGAGCCAGTGAACTCTTGGGTCTGGTACATTCTGATGTATGTGGACTCATGAGCTCAAGTGTAAGAGTTGGATATTTCTACTTCATAACCTTCACAGACGACCTATCGAGGTATGGATATGTCTATTTAATGAAGCATAAGTCAGAGTCGTTTGAAATGTTCAAACTATTCTAAAATGAGGTAGAAAAATAAACTGAAAAGTGTATTAAAACTCTTCATCTGATCGAGGAGGTGAATACCTTTCCAATGAGTTTCTGACATATTTAGGGAGAATGGGATTCTCTCTCAGTAGACTCCTCTTGGAACACCACAGCATAATGGTGTGTCTGAAAGGAAAAATCGGACCTTGTTAGACATGGTCCGATCCATGATGGGGTTTGCTGGTCTGTCGATCTTCCTCTGGGGATATACGCTCGAATCGGCTTGTTACCTTCTAAATAGGATTCCGAGTAAGTCTGTAACCAAAATGCCATATGAGTTATGGATAGGACGTAAGCCAGTACTCTCGCACCTTAGGTTTAGGGGTGTCCGGCTTATGTTAAATGTTTAATTACGACAAGCTTGGACCTAGGTCTGACAAGTGTAATTTCATAGGGTACCCAAAAGAGACCAAAGGATATTATTTCTATCTAGCTGATGAGCAAAAGGTTTTGTCAGCCTTAAGATAATCTTTTTAGAAAAGGAGTTCCTTGGTGAAGGGACTGTTGCCTCTAAAGTCAAACTTGAGGAAGTTCGGCAGGTGGAAAAACTGACACAAGTAGCTGAACCTGAACCGGATTTGGTTAGATCAAATCTGGAGCCCATTGTTCCTGCACCCTTAAGGCGATCTGGTAGAGTACCACATCAATCGGATAGATACTATGGTTTCTTGGTCCGGGATGGTGATCCTGTCGAACTTAATAAAAATGATAAGGATCCGATCACCTACATGGATGCAATACAGAGACCTGACTCTGAGAAATGGCTAGACGCCATGAAATCCAAAATGGAGTCCATGAAGGTCAACAATGTGTGGACATTGGTTGACCCACCCGAAGGAGTAAAACCCATAGGGTGTAAGTGGGTCTTTAAGAGGAAGAGGGGCACAGATGAAAGGTGGAGATCTATAAAGCCCATTGGTTGCTAAGGGATATCGTCAACGTTATGGTGTAGACTATGACGAGATATTTTCTCTTGTGGCAATGCTCAAATCCATTGGATTATGCTTGCGATAGCTGCCCATCTGGATTATGAAATCTGGCAGATAGATGTGAAAACAGCTTTCCTAAAAGGAGAGCTGGACGAAGAGGTGTATATGATACAATCTGAAGGATTCACATCCACAGATGAGTCTAAGATGTGCAGGCTACAGAGGTCCATTTATGGACTTAAGAAGGCATCCCGGAGTTGGAACATACATTTTGATAAGACGATCAAGACGTATGGCTTCGTTAAGAATGGAGAAGAGCCCTGCATTTATAAATGAGCTAATGGTCCAGTAGTGGTATTTCTTGTATTGTATGTGGATGACATTCTCTTAATCGGGAATGATGTCCCTTGTTGCTCCTTGAATTGATTTTGATGATTACAAAGCATTTGAGGGGATTACTAATGATTCTGGCTTGAAAAAAGACTTATAGCATTTCAGGGGCAAAATCATAATTTTTCAAGATCTGATTCAGAAGCCTCAAGAGCAAGAAATGAAGACGTACAATCTATTGGAAAAAATTTCAATATTTTTGGAAGTGTATTTTGTAAGAAAACAGTTTTTATTTTTGAGTCGACCCCATGAGTCGACTCATGGCTTAAAGGGCTGAACGGCACGCTGAAATTTTGGCTGGCACTCTCTGTGAGTCGACCCCATGGGTCGATCCCTTGGCATGAGTCGACCTCTACTGCTTCGCAGGCCAAAATTACAGAACAGTCATTTTCTGCTCTGTTCCATAGACTTCGACCCTATGAGTCAACCCATGAGCATGAGTTGACCTATGAGTCGACCCCTGTGACGGAAAAGTTTTGCAATGGCTAGTTTTTAACCCATTTCAATTGCATTTAATGCTCATTTAATGTGCTCTAACGGTTTTATTTCAGCTCAGATTACACTCCATCATTATTTGAAGTTATATAAAGGGACTTAAAGGAGGGAATCAATAAGTAGAAGAAAAGAAGAAAATTTTGAAAAAGGTTCTTCATGCATTCTTTTCAACCCTAAGCAAGAGCTCACTTAAAACATTCAAGAAGCTTTTAATTCAAGTTCACCAACTCCTCAAGTGCTCATTCAAGTCTTCAACTACCTTGAGAAAATCAGAAAGAGCTTCCTTCAAATTGTGTAAAGTGTATTAAATGCCTTATTCACTCATTAAAGGAGCTTCATTTGTATTTCTGTGCTATTAACTGTAATACTCTTTTTGAGTCATTATTTTTTGTTTCGGAAGGGTTCCAAAATGTAGGAAGGTTGATCTGAACCTTGAATCGGATTGTATTGGGTTGGCTTGTATCCAGGAAATAAGTGTTCTAGCTTGGAATAGCTAGAGTCAGAGGTTCCAACGAGTGTATTCAGGTTGAATACAATTTAGTGGATTGGAATTCCCAAGTAGGAGCTTGGAGAGTGGATGTAGGTGCAAGGTTGGCACCGAACCACTATAAATCCTCTTATTTGTGTTGTGCTTAATTGTTTTCCTTTTAAACTTCTTTATTCTCTTGCATTCTTGCATCCAACCATTACCCTTGCATCAATTACACTCTCCTTACTTATCTTGCTATTGTTAAATATTCTTCATAAGTAGTAAGTTAAGTTTAAATTTTTAGAAACCCAATTCACCCCCCTCTTGGGTTGCATAGCTGGACAACAAGTGGTATCAGAGCCCGGTGCTCTAGCCCTACTTTGATCTAACCAATCAAAGAGCTAAAGATCTATGGCAACTCAAGTTGGCACTTCTCTAGCCGAGGGGCAGTCCACTAACCGACCTTCACTTTTCAATGGGTCAAACTATACCTATTGGAAAGCTCAGATGAAAATCTTCATTCAAGCACTTGACTATGATATGTGAAATATCATAGTAAACGGACCACACACACCCACTAAAATTATTGACGGTATAGAATCAACCAAACCCGAAAAGGAATGGGATGAGGTTGATAAGAAAATGGCTCAACTAAATGCTAAAGCCATGAATGTCTTGTATTGTGCCCTAGATGCAAATGAATTCAATCGTATTTCAACTTGCATGTCTGCGAAGGAAATATGGAACAGATTAGAAGTAACTCATGAAGGAACTAATCAAGTGAAAGAATCCAAAATTAACATGCTCGTGCATAAATATGAACTTTTTAAAATGGAGCATGATGAATCTATAACTGAAATATTTACTCGCTTTACTGATATTATAAATGGTTTAGAAAGTCTTGGTAAGTCTTATTCTAACAGTGACCTCGTGAGGAAGATTCTTAGATCCTTACCAAGAACTTTGGAAGCCAAAGTGACCGCTATCCAAGAAGCCAAGGATCTGAACATCCTACCCTTGGAAGAGCTTCTAGGATCACTGATGACACATGAGCTGAGCATGAAACAATATTAAGAAGAAGACTCAAATGAACAAGCCAACTTGTGCCTTATGGCACATGAAAATGAGATAAATTCTGATACTCCTGTTGACTTTACCTTTGAAGAACTTCATGAAGCTTTTTATGATTTAATTGACGAACTAAAGAAGCTGGGGGTAAAGAACAAAGAGTTAAAATCAAAGAATCAATCTTTACTAAAACAAAATGAGAATATTTCAAATAAAAAATCTATCCTGCTTCAAGAAAATCTGAACTTAAAGAATGAAATTGCCAAGCTAAAATCAATAGTTGAAAAATTCACCTTAAGTTCTAATAAACTGAATATGATTCTTGAAAATCAAAAGGCTGTTTATGATAAGGCTGGTCTTGGTTACAACCCTTAAAGAAACAAAAGTTTCTAAAAAATATCTATGTAAACTCTTCAAACAACAAGTTCTCAAATATTACTTGTTTCAAATATGATAAAATAGGTCACAAGTCATACACTTGTCTCTCTAATAAATTCTTAAATTCTAATGCAAAGAAAATATGGGTTCCAAAAGGAACCATTGTGACTAACCAAAAAGGACCCAAGAAAGCTTGGATACCTAAAGTAAAAACTTGACTTATGCTTGCAGGTGTGTCTAGCATCCCAAGGAGCAAACCAAAAATTGTATCTTGATAGCGGATGCTCGAGACACATGACTGGTGATGAATCCCAATTCATCACACTTGATGCTAGAAATGGAGGGATGGTCACCTTTGGAGACAGTGGCAAAGGAAAGATCATCGGTATAGGTAACATTGGTATTACTCCCTCCAAGTATATTGAAAATATTTTATTAGTAGATGGTTTAAAACATAATTTATTAAGCACCAGTCAATTTTGTGATAAAAGATACAAAGTTATTTTTGAATCTTCTATTTGCATTGTAACTAGTCCTGTTAATGAAGGCATTAAATTTGTTGGGCATAGACATGGCAATGTTTATATGGTAGATTTGAATGATCTATCCAAAATAAACATGCAATGCCTAGTATCCTTGAATGCCAAAATTAATGAGACTAGTTGGCTTTGGCATCGTAGACTTGCACATATTAGCATGCATTCACTTTCAAAACTCATTAAGAAAGAATTAGTTATTGGTTTACCCAAATTGAACTTTGAAAAGGATAGAATTTGTGATGCATGCCAACTAGGTTAACAAACAAGAGTGTCATTCAAATCTAAAAATATTGTTTCAACTAGTAGGCCATTAGAATTATTGCATATAGATTTATTTAGACCTACTAGTCTAGGAGAAAAATGATATGGTTTTGTAACTATTGATGACTTCTCTCGTTTTACATGGGTTTTTTTTTTTTGGCACACAAGGATGAAACTTTTCAAGTTTTCTCTAAATTTTATCGAAAAGTCACAAACGAGAAAGGTTTTTCAATTCAAAATATTCGAAGTGATCATGGAACCGAATTTGAAAATCAAGATTTTAAAAAGTTTTGTGATGAAAAAGGAATAGGACACAACTTTTCGGCACCCAGGACACCCCAATAAAATGAAGTAGTAGAAAGAAAAAATAGAATCCTTGAAGAAATGGCCCGTACCATGCTATGTGAAAGCAATCTTCCAAGATACTTTTGGACGGAAGCTATTAATACAGCATGCTACATATTGAATCGTGCTTTAATTAGACAAATTTTAAAAAAAACTCCCTATGAGCTTTGGAAAGGAAGAAAATCAAACATTACATATTTTCATATTTTTGGTTGTCGATGTTTTGTGTTAAATAACGGTAAAGAAAGACTAGAAAAATTTGATGCAAAATCTGATGAAGTAATTTTTCTTGGTTACTCTTCTTCTAGCAAAGCCTTTAGAGTTTTCAACAAAAGAACCTTAGTAGTAGAGGAGTCAATACATGTTGTCTTTGATGAAACTAATGATCTTCCTTCAAGGAAGAATGAAGGTTTTGATGATGCAGATCCTCTTATAGAAGGAATAAAGGAGATCAATCTAAAAGATTCAACAATTCAAGATGATGAAGAACTTGAAGACAAACAAAATGAAGAAGGTGAAGAATGACAAGAACAACCTCAAGGTATAAATAATCTATCCAAGGAATGAGGTATGATCACAATCACTCTAAGAAACTAATCATTGGTGATCCTACACATAGTGTAAAAACTCGTTCCTCACTTAAAGATGCACTCAATCATTTTGCTTTTGTCTCTCATCTTGAACCTAAAACTATAGATGAAGCTGAAAAAGATTATAATTGAATTAATGCAATGTAAGAAGAACTTAATCAATTTGAAAGAAATAATGTATGACCTTAGTATTAAGACCTAAAAACTATTCAATAATTGGCACAAAATGGGTATATAGGAATAAATTGGATGAACATGGAAATGTAATAAGAAATAAAGCAAGGTTGGTTGTAAAAAGTTATAATCAAGAAGAAGGAATTGATTTTGATGAGATTTTTGCACCTGTTGCTAGATTATAGGCAATCAGACTTCTACTTGCATATGCTTGCTTTATGAAATTTAAATTATTCTAAATGGATGTCAAAAGTGCCTTTTTGAATGGATATATCGCTGAAGAAGTTTAGGTAGAACAACCCTCAGATTTTGAAAATCATGCTTTTCCTAATCATATTTTTAAATTAAATAAAGCTCTATATGGTTTAAAACAAGCACCTAGGGCTTGGTATGAAAGGCTAAGCAAATTTCTACTTAATAATGATTTCTCAAGAGAAAATGTAGACACAACTCTTTTCATTAAAAGAAATCAAGATGATATATTAGTTATACAAATATATGTTGATGACATTATTTTTGGGTCTACTAATGAAACTCTTTGTCAAGATTTTGCAATACTCATGCAGAGGGAGTTCGAGATGAGTATGATGGGAGAACTCACATTCTTCCTCGGACTCCAAATCAAACAAAGAAAGAATGAATCTTCATCACCCAAACCAAGTACACAAGAGAATTACTCAAAAGATTTGGAATGAAGAACTCCAAAGTAATTGGCACACCTATGAGCCCATCATGTAAGCTTGACAAGGAGAAGAAGGTAAAAGTATAGACTTAAAATTTTATAGAGGCATGACTGGTTCTCTATTATATTTAACTGCTAGTAGACCTGATATTATGTTTAGTGTTTGCCTATGTGCTCATTTTCAATCAAATCCAAAAAAATCATACTTGAATGCAGTTAAAAGAATCCTTAGATATTTAAATGGTACACAAACTTTAGGATTATGGTATTCTAAGGACTCACTAATTGACTTAATAGGATATTCAGATGTCGATTTTGCTGGATGTAAATTAGATAAAAAAAGTACTAGTGGAACTTGCCAATTTCTTGAAGTTAACCTAATCTCTTGGTTTAGCAAGAAATAAAATTCGATAGCACTGTCTACAGTCGAGGCTGAATACATTGCAGTCGAAAGTTGTTGTACTCAAATCTTGTGGATTAAGCAACAACTCGAAGACTTTAGTATCAAACTCAATGAAATTCCCATAAGATGTGATAACACTAGTGCTATAAATCTCACTAAAAATCCAACTCAACATTCTAGGTCAAAATATATTGAAATCAGACATCATTTCATAAGAGAACATGTCCAAAATAAAGACATAATTCTTGACTATGTTTGTACTGAAAAATAATTAGCTGACATCTTTACCAAGGCCTTAAGTGAAGATAGATTTTGTAAAATTAAGAGAGAACTAGGAATCCTTGATCCATCTGCTTAGGTGTCTCTCTGATTCCAAGATATCAATGCCAAAAATTCTTTTAGCTTAATTCTCATCTTTTCTTTAGAGCTCAAAATCCCAAAATAAATATTCTCATGATCAATTTTTGGGTAAACATCCTTCTTCTAATATTTCAAATTTTTTTGAAATTATTTCATCATTTTTCTGAATTTCTCTGTGCCATGAGTTGACCCCCAGGGTCAACCCTAGGGTAAACTTGTAATATTGACTAAATCCTTCGGGCGCTTTCTTTTTGTTGGAAAACCTCCCTTGAGTCGACCCAACTCTTTATCTTCTTCCTTCCACCAAGCCGAAAGACTCCCTCTCTTCTTCCTCAAACTCAAGTTTTTCCCCAAAACTCTTCTCCCACCATCTCTCACCCTCTAAATCGCCCTCTTGGAATCAAGCTCCTCCCTTTTCTCCTTCTTCATTTGGAGCGAGTCGAGCTTACCCTAGATTCTACTCGTCTTCTCCAAATCGAGACTTTTCTTCTCCAAAATCCTTATCCTTCCCCTAAAAACCCTTTATCTCTCCCCACATTTGCTCTCCTAAGTTCCTTGCTAGCTCTGCTTGTGCAAATGGCTCCGAAGATGAAACTTCCACAGAGGAGGAAATCAGTTCGTGGGTTGGAAGAAAGTATGCGGCGGAAGAGACAAGCAACTGAGGCCACTTCTGCTTCAATCCCTGCTCCTGCATCTGCTCCAGCTACAACTCGATCTCCAATCAACCCCAGTAAGGTACCCCTTTCGGATAGGAAGGTAGAGACCGGTAAAAATATTGATTTCAGATTTTTTGAAAAAGAAGGATTCTCTATCGGATCAAAAATTAAGAACCAAGGTTGGAAATTCTACTGCTCCCTAAAAAAAAATACCTATGTGGATCTTGTTAAAGAATTTTATCTGAATTTGGGATACAGCAATGAAACAGTAAAATCCACAGTAAAGGGTATGAAAATTAGCTTAGATCCTATGCTCTTGGGAGAAATTCTTCATTTACCTTGTGAGGGATACACAAACATGAAACTCCCAGTTAAGGAGGAGGGAATAAATGCTATTCTAGGAAGAACCTTCACTAAAAGCCTAAACAAATTAGAGGCTAAGATTCTTTCCATTAAGATGAGGCTGCTCCACCAAATAGTAACTAAGTTATTTTTTCTTAGAAGTGGTAGACATGATCTCCTCTCTGGTCGGAACATCTACATTATGTATCATATTATTACTCAAACCCCCCTGAACCTCCCAGCATTGATGATTGAAGCTATGAGAGAGACCTTGAATAGGTCCAAGGCATATTTGTCTTTCGGTATGGCTCTCACTTTAGTATTTAGGAGGTTTGGAGTTAGCTTTGAGGGGGAGGCAGTAGCTAGGCTATCTCACTCTGACACTATCAACCGCCATACTCTGCACCACATGAGATTTTTCAAGACTGATGGTGGTTGGACAAAAGGTGTGGAAGAGAGAGCTGCGGATAGAGCAGAGGAGGAAGGACCATCATCACCTCTCCGTGATCACAGGGCTGTATCTCCAGATATTCAGTTTGTTTCTGACCATGAGGCTAGGCCATCATAGTCTATGAGGAGGCACACTTCAGTTCTGCAGCCGGACAGCAGAGCACATTCTTTAGAAATCAGTTTGGCTGATGATCAGATAGAGATGATATCTCAGCATGTAGCCTCCATACTATCTCGTCAGATGGGCACTTCAGCTTTTGCTCAGGGATCAACATCTCATGATGTATCTGATCAGACATTGATCCCCCACATCTCCACTGTGTTCCAGATGATTTCTGATCAGTCAGTACGCATCGAGCAGCTTGAGGGTTGTGTAATGAGACTGACTGGCAGAGTATTTGACTTGCAGAGGCAAGTATTAGCTCTAGCCCATCCACAGCCACATGAGGACATCACTGAGGTCTCAGACCTATCTGCGGAGGTAGCCAGACTGCGAGGAGTCTTAGAGAGTGGTTTTGACTTTCTGAGGAGAGAGATCAGGGGCTCTAGTGAGCATGCTTCCACTCAATTCACTGCACTGCTACAATCTATTTCGAGAGCTCTGAACCTTTTGGACACCATCAAACTCTCTCTTGTAGCTCAGTCCTTTGCTTCTCAGGCTTCAGGATCTTCTCACCCCTCCACTCGTGCTGGCACCTCTACCCGTGGCAGAGGCAGACACGGTCGAGGTCGAGCTCGTGGACATGATCCTTCATCTCCTCACCCCATCTCTGATTCATCAGACTCCGATCCATCCAGTCATGATATCTATTAGATCCAGTGTAGTCTGTCTTTTCTTTAGTTTTTGTCTAGGATCTATCTTATAGGCCATGTAATGCATGTTGATTGATTGACTCTTGGATAGTTTCTATCCATGTCTTTTGTACTCTAAGTCAACACTTATGTATTGAAACATCTTTGTACTCCCTCATCCTTTAGATATATATATACACTTTAACTTTCAATGAATATCTCTGATCAAATGGAGTTACTTTTAAATTCTGACTTACTTGAATAGCAATATCTTTTCAATGAGCAAATTGATATTTTTTTTTTACGATTGCTATATTGAGGGGGAGTAAAACAATAAGCAATAAAGAAGGAAGCTAAAAATATAAAATTGATCCCATCAAAAGGAAGGAATAGAGAAAATATATTCAAAAAAAAAAGGGGAAAGTAAAGAATCTCAATTGATGCTGTCAAAAAGGGGGAGTAGAGCATCGAGATTAAGGTTGAGCAACAAGAGCAATAAAGATTGAACATTAAGTAAATTATTTTGTCACATATTTTTTTTTCTTTTCCAAACAAATGAACTTATAAACAAATTTTAAATTTTTAGCAAATTTTAAATTTGTCTTTCGTTCCAATACTTGGCTATAATATCTAAGTGATGCATCTTCATAAATTTGAAATTCATGTTCAATACTTTATATATGCTTTTGCTCAAGTATTTTGCCATCATCAAAAAGGGAGAGATTGTTGCTCCTTGAATTAATTTTGATGATTACAAAGTATTTGAGGAGATTACTAATGATTCTGGCTTGGAAAAAGACTTATTGCATTTCAGGGGCAAAATCATAATTTTGTCAAGATCTGATTCAGAAGTCTCAAGAGCAAGAACTGAAGACGTACAATCTATTGAAAGAAATTTTAATATTTTTGAAAGTATATTTTATAAAAAAAAAACCAAGTTTTTATTTTTGAGTTGACCCCATGAGTCGACTCATGGCTTAAAGGACTAAACGACATGCTGAAATTTTGGCTAGCACTCTCTGTGAGTCGATCCCATGGGTCGACCCCTTGGCATGAGTCGACCCTATGAGTCGACCTCTGCTGCTTCGCAGGTCAAAATTACAGAATAATCATTTTCTATTCTGTTCCACAGAGGTCGACCCTATGAGTTGACCCATGAGCATGAGTCGACCCTATGAGTCGGCCTCTATGACGGAAAAGTTCTGCAACGACTAATTTTTAACCCATTTCAATTACATTTAATGCTCATTTAATGTGCTCTAACGGTTCTATTTCAGCCCAGATTACACTCCACCATTATTTAAAGTTATATAAAGGGACTTAAAGGAGGGAATCAATAAGTAGAAGAATAGAAGAAAATTTTGAAAAAGGTTCTTCAAACATTCTTTTCAACCCTAAGAAAGAGCCCACTTAAAGCATTCAAGAAGCTTTTAATTCAAGTTCACCAACTCCTCAAGTGCTCATTCAAGTCTCCAACTACCTTGAGAAAATCAGAAAGAACTTCCTTCAAATTGTGTAAAGTGTATTAAATACCTTATTCGCTCATTAAAGGAGCTTCATTTGTATTTCTATGCTATTAACTGTAATACTCTTTTTGAGTCATTATTTTTTGTTTTGGAAGGGTTCCAAAATGTGGGAATGTTGATCCAAACCTTGAATCAGATTGTATTGGATTGGCTTGTACCCAAAAAATAAGTGTTCTAGCTTGGAATAGCAAGAGTCGGAGGTTTCGACGAGTGTATTCAGGTTGAATACAATTTAGTGGATTAAAAGTTCCAAGTAGGAGCTTGGAGAGTGGATGTAGGTGCAAGGTTGGCACCGAACCACTATAAATCCTCTTGTTTGTATTGTGCTTAATTGCTTTCCTTTTAAACTTCTTTATTCTCTTGCATTCTTGCATCCAACCATTATCCTTGCATCAATAACACTCTCCTTACTTATCTTGCTATTGTTAAATATTCTTCATAAGTAGTAAGTTAAGTTTAAATTTTTAGAAACTCAATTCACCCCCCCCCCTCTTGGGTTGCATAGCTGGGCAACATCCCTACATTATGAGGAATAAAGATTTGGCTGTCGTCACAATTCTCCATGAAAGATCTGGGAGAAGCTTCCTACACCCTAGGGATGAGGATCTATAGGGATAGATCTAAAAGGTTGCTTGGCTTATCCCAGTCCACGTATATTAATACTATGCCAAAAGGTTCAGCATAGAGAATTCCAAGAAAGGCTACCTACCGATAGGCCACGGAATTTCTCTCTCAAAGAGGGATTGTCCGACAATACCTCAAGAAAGAGAGCGTATGGGTAGAATTCCATATGCTTCGACAGTGGGATCTATCATGTACGTCATGACATGTACACGACCAGATGTGGCATACTCACTAGGGGTAGTGAGTAGATACCAATCTGATCCAGAGGAGAATCACTGGAAGGTTGTTAAAACCATCTTGAAGTATTTAAGAAATACTAAGGACCAGTGACTTGTTTATGGTGAATCAGACTTGAGACTTATAGGGTTTATAGACTCTAGTTTTCAGTCTGATCACGATGACAGTAAGAGTGTGTCGGGATTTATTTTTACCCTTAATGGTGGGGCTGTCTGCTAGAAGAGTTTCAAGCAGCACACAGTGGCTGATTCAGTTTGCGAGGTGGAGTATGTCGCTGCATCAGATGCTGCCAAAGAAGTGGTGTGACTAAGAAAATTCATCACCGAGCTCGAAGTAGCACCCTCCCTTATTGGTCCAGTTCTGCTCTACTGTGACAGCTCTGGAGCCATTGCTCAGGTGAAGGAACCAAAGGCACACCAGCGGACGAAGCATATTCTGCGCCGCTACCATCTCATCCAGGAAATCATGGATCGAGGAGACGTCGACCTTCAGAAGATCGATGGGAAGGAGAACCTGGCTGACCTATTCACTAAAGTCATTGTGGTGAAGGAGTTCAACGACTTCAAGTCGAAGATGGGTATTAGATACTGCATCGATTGGTTTTAGGCCAAGTGGGAGATTGTTGGGAATAGTGTCCCAAAGCCAATCGTCAGCCTGTTGACGGTTGTGCTCTTTGTTATATTAGTACATAAATCATAAATAAATAAAAGTTATTTTGATATTTTTTATCACAAATTATCATCTTCTAATGAACTCCTGTGTTGTGGTGAAGTCCTTAGGACTATTTAGACTCGACAAAGGAGGATTTGTCATTTAGTCCTTAAACCTGTTCGCGACCAAATGATACGTTGTCACCAAGGACAACAATATTTATCGAGCATAGGTCATTGTGTGCCATATAGGTTGGTTTTCTCTTAACCAAGGAGTGTGGAGACACTAGTATGACATACAGGTGAGATGTAAGGGTACATCTGCATTGAACGTGACCGACTCCGGAGCTATTTTGCTGTCAAGATTTACTCCGACGGGATATGGGTATAACTGTCTCTCTGACCTGAGACCGCCACGGTGATTTGCAAGCAACTCACTGCACTTAGGCATTGGACTACCTGAATTTCTAATTCAGTGACGGAAGGATGCTAGGTGTAGTCAAGTACTTGACTTGTCGGCGCGTGTGTCAAGATGGGTTTGACCACTCTAGTTCAGGAGTTGTGTATAGTTGTGTTTCAATTTAGCAAAACCTTGACCAGGGTAGTCCTAGTGAGGAGTCACAGGACTGTTTGAGTTGAGCATGACTCAGATGATCTAATCAGGGTTGACAGTTTAACCCTGAGTCGTCCTATACACAGGGGTCAAAAGAGATGAATTATACAGTAACCATATTTACGTAGGTTCTGAGTGTTGCGATTGTGACTATTCGACCTATCCGAATATCGGGTACCATTGCTAGATGGTCACTTCAATTAGTACAGGAATTGGTTTTGTGCTACCGGCTTAGATTCGAACCTGCGGGATCATACACATTAGAGGTTCCTATCTGATTTGATGGCTGATGAAGAGTCCTAATATTCATGGACTATGAGTTCTACGTGTCTAGGACTCTGTGATCGAGAATCAGGATTCTCTGATCATGAGTCCCACGCATTTTGGGTACCGAGATCAAGAGTCCCACTGGTTTGGGACTCTTCGATCAAGGTTTCATATTAATGGCTTTGATACCCGATTGTCCATCAGATTTGGACTCAATATTTATGAGAGGTTTAATTAGTGATTTGATCACTAATTAACTCAATTTTATTGAGTAATTAATTTTGGATCAAGTCCAATTGAATTGGATTCAGTTGGGTTTGACCCGATTAGGTTAAGTGTTGACCTAATCGTCGAAGTGGTTTGGTCTCTGATTTGATCAGAGGTTGGGCTTAGTCAATTCCTGATTTGATTAAAATTTTATTGAGCCTAATTAAGCTTAATTAAGTTGGGTTTAAATTAGTCTAATTGGGCCTAACTTATTTGGTTCAATTAGGTTGGTTTAAATAATGAAACCACCTTGACCCAAACTCCCTGCGCCACCTCACATTCACTGCGCCCATTTGAATTCACGAGAAGGAATTTCTCGTGAATTTCTTTTCATGCAAATCCCTCCCCACGCCCACATTTGTGCACCATATGGATGGATAAAGCTGATTAGTTAACCATTCAAATTCAAAGCGTGTTTGAATTTGAATGGATAACTTATCTCTTATGCCTTCATGCTTATCCATCTTGTGTGCCACATAACTTACACGAGAAAAGGTTTCTCATGAAACATTTCCATGCACAAAGAGTCCACGCCCTTCTCTTCTCACACCATTTGTGGAAAGGGATGAGTTGGTTTGCATTTGAATTCAAACTCGATTTGAATTCAAATGTGCAACCACTTATCTTTATTCTCTCACGCGGATAAGACACGTTCGACGTTGTTTTAAAAAGGGGAGACAGGTGGGGCGTGCGTAAGAAATTTTTGGAGAGAAAGTTTGGGCATGAGGAACCTTTCTGCATGAGGTGAATCTCCAAAACCTTCCGAGAGAAAAAGAAAGAAAAGAAAGAAAAAAGGGCACAGAGTTTTTTCTTAGTGTACCTTAGGGTTTCAGCCTGGGGTTCGGGAAGTGAGAAGGTGAGCTACGAGTGTCGTGAGCCCACCAAATTTTAGGAAGATCTTCAACATCCTCTAAAGCATGTCTCCTAATGATTCAAAGCATCCAAAAAATCGACAGACATCGATCGAAGGAGTTCAATCAGCATCAGCCGTCAAAAGGGCTCTACAACGAGCTAGCACTCGTGAGGAGCCGATCAGACCGGGAGCCTCATGTGAATGATCCACAGAGGTCACATACCCTGTGTGGCTGTGTTGCGGCAATCAGAGCCTCCCGATGGTGATCAGATTGTGGAGATCGACTACCCGCATAAAGGTATTATGTTCTGAACACATTACAGTAAAGTGTTTACTGTTCAAATTCAAATTTCAAATTTAAATGCATGCATGCTGTATATCATATTTAAATCTTAGTGTAGGGTAAATACATATTAATTAATTAGATTAATTAATATTTTCTACTGTAAAACCATAATTTTAAAAAAGTTTTAAAATTATCATTTTACCCCTGCACTGAATTTCACTTCAAATGGTATCAGAGCGGGTTCTAAGATATGATATATGAATTTGCATGCGTAGATTAAGTTATAATCTAAAAGTTTAAATTTAAAATTTGAAATTTAAAATTTAAAATTTGAATTTTGAAAGTTGTTCAAAATTTAAAATTCAAACATTTGAAATTCAAAATTTGATATTTAAATTTTAAAATTTAAAATTCAAAATTTAAAATTCAAAAATTTGAATTCCAAAATTTAAAATTTAAAATTTAAAATTTGAAATTTGGTTGAAATTTCAAATTTAAAATTCAAAATTTAAAATTTGAAATTTATTTGAAATTTAAAATTCAAAATTTTAAATTTGAAATTTATTTGAAATTTAAAATTCAAAATTTTAAATTTGAAATTTAAAATTTGAAATATAAATTTTAAAATTGGTATATTTAGATATACTTGATCCAAGTAGCAAGTAATCGAATTGGGTTGGTTGCCATGGCCGTCCGGTCATAGGAGAAAAATAGGGTTTAAAGGTCCTTTCCTCCCATTCGATGGGGTCTCCTATGGTGGTAGGGGTGCCGCTGTAATTATATCCCATGCAGATGAAGCAGCGAAAGGACTTAATTGTAAAGGTTAAATTGTAAAATTTATCATGAATATGTTAGATTAGATCTAAAGCAATATTCATGATTTATTTTGATTGAGTTATTTTTTGTTATGTAATTAGTAATAGGATTGCTATTTATGAAATGTGCTGATCTATTTGTGAAATGAGTCAACATATTTGATGAACAGAAAAATAAAACCTTTCAAATTTAAAAATTACTTTTGAAAAGCCAAACCCTGATCCATCAGCCCAAAATACTTAATTAAAAGAATTAAGTATTGTCAAGTTGGTCTAGAATTGTGAATTAAGACCTAAGACAATTGCATAAACTTGTGGGTCAATGGGTTAGATGGATTAGGTCTATAATTGGGTTAGACCTAAGGTTAGCTTAAAGAAATGGACTAAAATAGAGTAATTGATCAAATCTAATCAAAAGTTGAATTAAATTAGGTCAAGGACACTCTAGACTCAACTCCAATAGTTGTAGTTGAATGGGTCCATGTCTTTAACTAGATCAAGATGGACTTAATTCATGGCTACACGGTGGAACCCTATTTACTAAGTTGATCATATTAAAACTAATGAACCGGTTGGTGTCTAAGGTAAGTTCGGTAGTTTGATCAGTGGTTCTTAAGTGGGAGCTACTCGCATTGATTCGATCTCTAACGAGTTAATGGCTTATCCCCACCACTGATCTCACTTACCAGGCCAACCTGGTGAGTTAGGTTTTGATTAGATCACTTGGTGATTAGGGCTCACCCATATCATTAGGTAAATCAGTGTGACTGATTTAGGTGCTCCTAATGCCAGCTTTAATTAATTTTTTTTTTAATCTGACTTGGTGAAGTCAGTGGGAGGATTAAAATTGGCTGAAAAGTTATTCTCTTCTATCTTTAATAAAATCCTCAAAAATTATTAGGTCCTAAAAATGATTAAGTTATAGTGATAACTAAGTCATAGCCTCCCATTAAGTGAGTGATAATGAGTCCATTAGTTTAATAATCATTGGAGGCCCAAAGGCCTGGTGCTTATTGGCTAATGAAATTATCATTCATAATATGATAATTTGGTTTGAGTCTTTCTGATGGTGGTCAGATTGGCCGGCCAAAGTCAGGCCTGATCATTTATTGATCTGATTCACCAAATCAAGTCATGTTAATGGTTGGACCTAATCCGATCTTTTCAGTGGAGGCCAAAGACTACTGATTAGGTTCTGGGGCAAAATTGATTACTAGAAGTTGTTTAGAGAAACAACTGGTTATGAACCTACCCATAGATGCACATGGGTTGACCAACCAAAGTTGGGCTCGTGTGTAGTCTGTGTGGATTCTAGTACCCACTAAGGAATTAAAGTAATTTCTCGAATTGGAGGTTGAGGCTACCAGCTCATAAAAATATTGGGAGAAACTTTAGACTAAAGTCTAAGTCTTTAGTATTAATAATTTATGTACTAATAGAGATCTGGTTTTTCTTTATGCAGCTATGGCCACTACCCTATCGCTCCAGTCATTATTAGATAATGACAAGCTCATGGGATCGAATTTTGATAGCTGGTATCAAAAATTAAAAATTATCCTTGAGCATGAGCGGATCCTTTATGTAGTAACGAATCCGACACCCGAGGAGCCAGCCCCGAACGCGAGAGGGATGGTTTGAGATACTTACCAGAAGTGGCTCAACGACGGACCACCATTCGATGCATAATGCTGGCGGCAATGAATGATGAGTTTAGCCACAGGTTTGAGAACGTCCAGCCACAGGAGATGCTTCAAATGTTGAGCGACTCCTTTGGCATGCCTGACGACATTGAAAGGCACAAAACTAGTTGTGCCATTTTCAATGCTCGGATGAGGGATGGAGCCTCAGTCACTGATCATGTACTATACATGATCGAAATGATTGAGCGCCTAAGTAAATTGGCTTTCCTCTGCATGAGCAGCTCGGTAAGGATGCGATCCTTAATTCATTGCCCAAGTCCTTCCTCCCCTTCCTTACTTATTTTCGAGTGACAAAGCCTGCAGTGCACTTCCATGGCTTGTTGGGGTTGCTGCAGAACTTTGAGAATGACCACCAGCTCCACAAGGAGTCGGTGAATGTTGTGGGAGGGTCTTCTTCTGGTCATCGACCCTTTAAGAAAGGAAAGAAGAACAAAAAGAAGAAGAATAAGAAGGTGCAGTCACATGCTGGGACGTCTGCACAGGGTCAGACCAAGAAGTGCAAGCCCGACCAGAGCCAGGCGGAGCACTTCTTTTGCAAGAAGCAGGGGCACTGGAAGAGAACTGTCCTCTATACATTGCCTTCCTGGACCCAAACAGACCGAAGAAGATGCAAGGTAATTATATGATAACATCTTGCAATTTTTTCATATGTGATACTACTGCCTGGGTGTTGGATACTGGAAGCCCTTATCATATTTGCAATTCGATGCAGGGTCTGCAGGTCAGTAGAAGATTTGATGATGGCGACAGGTTCCTGAATGTTGGAGATGGAAGCAAAGTTCCAGTTCTAGCTTTAGAATTATGAACCTTGTAATCAATTCTCGTAATATAATTCTGAGTGAATGTCACTATTGTCCAAGCTTTTTATTAAATATTATTTCTGTAGGCCTTTTGGTCATGTACGGTTATCAATTTTTAATAAAAAAAAATATTTGTAATATCATTTTGAATGGTGTTATAATGTTTGTTGGACAACTAGATAATGAAATTTACTTACTGTCACAGCCTGTTAATGTGGTTCAAACCTCTGGTAAATGCCCTAGAATAGATAATGTGTCAGATGTCTACCTTTGACACTGTAGGTTAGGTCATATCAATAAGAACAGGATAAACAAGTTGGCTTAAGAAGGAATTCTTGAAGTTGGTGATTGTGAATCACTTCCAACCTGTGAGTCCTGTCTTCTTGGAAAGATGACCAAGTCACCTTTTACTGAAAAAGGTGAGCGAGCCAGTGAACTCTTGGGTCTGGTACATTCTGATGTATGTGGACCCATGAGCTCAAGTGCAAGAGGTGAATATTTCTACTTCATTTATTTCACAGACGACCTATCGAGGTATGGGTATGTCTATTTAATGAAGCATAAGTCGGAGTCGTTTGAAATGTTCAAACTATTTGAAATGAGGTAGAAAAATAAACTGAGAAGTGTATTAAAACTCTTCGATCTGATCGAGGAGGTGAATACCTTTCCAATGAATTTCTGACATATTTAAGGGAGAATGAGATTCTCTCTCAGTAGACTCCTCCTGGAACACCACAGCATAATGTGTGTTTGAAAGGAGGAATCGGACCTTGTTAGACATGGTCCGATCCATGATGGGGTTTGCTGGTCTGCCGATCTCCCTCTGAGGATATGCACTCGAATCGGCTTGTTACCTTCTAAATAGGATTCCGAGTAAGTCTGTAACCAAAACGCCATATGAGTTATGGATAGGACGTAAGCCAATACTCTCACACCTTAGGATTTAGGGGTGTCCGGCTTATGTTAAACATTTAATTACGGACAAGCTTGAACCTAGGTCTGACAAGTGTAATTTCATAAGGTACCCAAAAGAGACCAAAGGATAATATTTCTACCTAGCTGATGAGCAAAAAGTGTTTGTCAGCCTTAAGGCAATCTTTTTAGAAAAAGAGTTCTTGGTGAAGGGACTGTTGCCTCTAAGGTCGAACTTGAGGAAGTTCGACAGGTGAAAAAATCGACACAAGTAGCTGAACCTGAACTGGATTTGGTTAGATCAGATCTGGAGCCCATTGTTCCTGCACCCTTAAGGCGATCTGGTAGAGTACCACATCAACCGGACAGATACTATGATTTCTTGGTCCGGGATGGCGATCCTGTCGAACTTGATGAAAATGATGAGGATCCGATCAGCTACATGGATGCAATGCAAAGATCTGACTCTGAGAAATGGCTAGACACCATGAATTCTGAAATGGAGTCCATGAAGGTCAACGATGTGTGGACATTGGTTGACCCACCCAAAGAGTAAAACCCATAGGGTGTATGTGGGTCTTTAAGAGGAAGAGGGGCACAGGCGGAAAGGTGGAGACCTATAAAGCCCGTCTGGTTGCTAAGGGATATCGTCAATGTTATGGTATAGACTATGACGAGATATTTTCTCCTCTGGCAATGCTCAAATTCATTCGGATTATACTTGCGATAGCTGCCCATCTGGATTATGAAATCTGACAGATGGATATGAAAACAGCTTTCCTAAATGGAAAGCTGGACGAAGAGGTGTATATGATACAACCTGAAAGATTCACATCCACAGATGAGTCTAAGGTGTGCAGGCTACAGAGGTCCATTTGTGACTTAAGCAGGCATCCCGGAGTTGGAACATACGTTTTGATAAGACGATCAAGATGTATGGCTTCGTTAAGAATGGAGAAGAGCCCTGCATTTATAAATGGGCTAATGATCCAGTAGTGGTTTTCTTGTATTGTATGTGGATGACATTCTCTTAATCGAAAATGATGTCCCTGCATTACAGGAATAAAGATTTGACTGTCGTCACAATTCTCCACGAAGGATCTGGGAGAAGCTTCCTACATCCTAGGGATGAGGATCTATAGGGATAGATCTAAAAGGTTGCTTGGCTTATCCCAGTCCACGTACATTGATACTATGCTGAAAAGGTTCAGCATGGAGAATTCCAAGAAAGGCTATCTACCGATAGGCCATGGAATTTCTCTCTCAAAGAGGGATTGTCTGACAACACCTCAAGAGAGAGAGCATTTGGGTAGAATTTTATATGCTTCAGTAGTGGATCTATCATGTACGCCATGACATGTAGACGACCAGATGTGGCATACTCACTAGGGGTAGTGAGTAGATACCAATCTGATCCAGGGGAGAATCACTGGAAGGTTGTTAAAACCATCCTGAAGTATTTAAGAAATACTAAGGACCAGTGGCTTGTTTATGGTGAATCAGACTTAAGACTTATAGGGTTTACAGACTATAGTTTTCAGTCTGATCACGATGACAGCAAGAGTGTGTCGGGATTTATTTTTACCCTTAATGGTGGGGCTGTCTGCTGGAAGAGTTCTAAGCAGCACACAGTGGCTGATTCAGTTTGCAAGGCAGAGTATGTCACTGCATCAGATGCTGCCAAAGAAGCGGTGTGGCTGAGGAAATTCATCACCGAGCTCGGAGTAGCACCCTCCCTTGTTGGTCCAGTTCTGCTCTACTGTGACAGCTCTGGAGCCATTGCTCAGGCGAAGGAACCAAAGGCACACAGCGGACGAAGCGTATTCTGCGCCACTACCATCTCATCCGTGAAATCATGGATCGAGGAGATGTCGACCTTCAGAAGATTGACGGGAAGGAGAATCTGACTGACCCATTCACTAAAGCCATTGCGGTGAAGGAGTTCGACAACTTCAAGTCGAAGATGGGTATTAGATACTGCACCGATTGGCTTTAGGCCAAGTGGGAGATTGTTTGGAATAGTGTCCCAAAGCCAATCGTCAGCCTATTGACGGTTGTGCTCTTTGTTGTATTAGTATATAAATCATAAATAAATAAAAGTTATTTTGATATTTTTCATCACAAATTATCATCTTCTAATGAACTCCTGTGTTGTGGTGAAGTCCTTAGGACTATTTAGACTCGACAAAGGAGGATTTATCGTTTAGTCCTTAAATCTGTTCGCGATCAAATGATATGTTGTTACCAAGGATAACAATGTTTATCTAGCATAGGTCATTGTGTGCCATATAGGTTGGTTGTCCTCTTAACCAAGGAGTGTGGAGACACTGGTACGGCATACAGGTGAGATGTAAGGGTATATCTGCACTGAACGTGACCGACTCCGGAGCTATTTCTGCTATCAAGATTTACTCCGATGGAATATGGGTATAACTATCCATCCGACCTGAGACCGCCATGGTGACTTGCAAGCAACTCACTGTACTTAGGCACTGGACTATCTGAATTTCTAATTCAGTGATGGAAGGATGCTGGGTGTAGTCAAGTACTTGACTTGTCGGTGCGTGTGTCAATATGGGATTGACCACTCCAGTTCAGGAGCTGTGTACAGTCGTATTTCAATTTAGCAAAATCTTGGTCAAGGTAGTCCTAGTGAGGTGTCACAGGACTGTTTGAGTTGAGCACAACTCGGATGATCTAATCAGGGTTGACAGTTTAACCCTGAGTCGTCCTATACACAGGGGTCAAAAGGGATGAATTATATAGTAACCATATTCATGTAGGTCCTGAGTGTTGCAATTATGACTATTCTACCTATCCGGACGTCAGGTATCATTGCTAGATGGTCACTTCGATTAGTACAGGAATTGGTTCCTGTGCTACTGGCTTAGGTTCGAACCTGCAGGGTCACACACATTAGAGGTTCCTATCTGATCTGATGGCTGATGAAGAGTCCTAATATTCATAGACTATGAGTCCTACATGTCTAAGACTCTATGATCGAGAATCAGGATTCTCTGATCATGAGTCCCACGCATTTTGGGTACCGGGATCAAGAGTCCCACTGGTTTGGGACTCTTCGATCAAGGTTTCATATTGATGGACTTTGATACCCGATTGCCTATCAGATTTGGACTCAATATTTATGAGAGGTTTAATTAGTGATTTAATCACTAATCAACTCAATTTTATTGAATAATTAATTTTGGATCAAGTCCAATTGAATTGGATTCAGTTGGGTTTGACCCGATTAGGTTAAGTGTTGACCTAATCATCGAAGTGGTTTGGTCCCTGATTTGATTAGGGGTTGGGCTTAGTCAATTCTTGATTTGATTAGATTTTATTGAGCTTAATTAAGCCTAATTAAGTTGGATTTAAATTAGTCTAATTGGGCCTAACTTATTTGGTTCAATTAGGTTGGTTTAAATAATGAAACCACCTTGACCCAAACTCCCTGCGCCACCTCACATTCACTGCACCCATTTGAATTCACGAGAAGGAATTTCTTGTGAATTTTTTCTCATGCAAAGCCCTCCCCACGCCCACATTTGTGCACTATATGGATGGATAAAGCTGATTAGTTAACCATTCAAATTCAAAGTGTGTTTGAATTTGAATGGATAACTTATCTCTTATGCCTTCATGCTTATCCATCTTGTGCGCCACATAACTTACACGAGAAAAGGTTTCTCGTGAAACCTTTCCACACACAAAGAGTCCATGCCCTTCTCTTCTCATGCCATAAGTGGATAGGGATGAGTTGGTTTGCATTTGAATTCAAACTCGATTTGAATTCAAATGTGCAACCACTTATCTTTATTCTCTCACGCGGATAAGACACGTTCGACATTGTTTTAAAAAGGGGAGAAAGGTGGGGCATGCGTAAGAAATTTTTGGAGAGAAAGTTTGGGGTGTGAGGAACCTTTCTGCATGAGGTGAAGGTCCAAAACCTTTCGAGAGAAAAAGAAAGAAAAGAAAGAAAAAAGGGCGCAGAGTTTTTTCTTAGTGTACCCTAGGGTTTCAGCCTGGGGTTCGGGAAGTGAGAAGGTGAGCTACGAGTGTCGTGAGCCCACCAAATTTTAGAGAGATCTTCAATATTCTCTCAATCATGTCTGCTGATGATCTGAAGTATCTGAAGAATCGACAGACATCGATCGAAGGATTCGATCAGCATCAACCATCAAAAGGGCTCTACAATGAGCTAGCACTCGTGAGGAGCCGATCAGACCGGGAGCCTTGTGTGAATGATCTGCAGAGGTCAGACATCCTGTGTGGCTATGTTACGATGATCAGAACCTCCGATGGTGATCAGATTACAGAGATCGACTACCCGCATAAAGGTATTATGTTCTGAACACATTACAGTAAAGTGTTTACTATTCAAATTTGAATTTCAAATTGAATTTCAAATTTAATTGCATGCATGTTGTATATCATATTTAGATCCTAGTGTAGGATAAACCTATATTAATTAATTAGATTAATTAATATTTTTTATTATAAAATTATAATTTTAAAAAAGTTTTAAAATTATCATTTTACCCCTGCACTAAATTTCACTTCATCTTCTACCTGTTGAACTTCATCAAGCTCGATTTTAGAGACACTTATTCCTTCACTAAATTTTTTTTTTTCAAAAAATATGCCTTACTGTTGACAAAAATATTTTGTTCAATAGGCAGGTAAAAGTAATATCTCCTTGTTTCCTTGGGGTACCTTATGAAGTTACATTTATCGGACTTAGGACTAAGCTTGTCAGTTTGTAATCGTTTAACATAAGCCGGACACCCCCAGACCTTAAAGTAAGAAAGGTTCGGCCTATGCCCTGACCATATCTCATATGGCATCTTACTAACTGATTTACTCAAAATATTATTGAGCACAAGACAGGCTGTTTCAAGTGCATATCCCCAAAAAGAGATTGATAGAGTTGCAAACCCCATCATGGACCGAACCATATCTAACAAGGTTCGATTCTTCCTTTCTGAGATGCTATTATGCTGTGGTGTCCCTGAAAGGATCCATTGAGAGAGAATCTCATTTTCTTCTAAATATATCAAAAATTCACTGGAGAGGTATTTACCTCCTCGATCAGATCGAAGAGTTTTAATATTTTTTCCAATTTATTTCTCTACTTCGTTACAGAACCATTTGAACATTTCAAATGATTCAGACTTGTGTTTCATCAAGTAGATGTACACATACCTAGATAGGTCATCTGTGAATGTAATGAAATAGCTATACCCTCCTCTGACACATGTGCTCATGGGTCCACATACATCAAAATGTATCAGACCCAGTACATCACTGGCTCGTTTACTTTTTTCAGTAAAAGGTGACTTGGTCATCTTTTCAAGCAAACAAGACTCACAAGTAGGTAACGATTCATAATCATCTTTATCAAGATTTTTTTCTTGAGCTAACCTGTTCATCCTGTTCTTGTTGATATGACCTAGCCTATAATGCCAAAGGTAGGCATCCATGACATCATCTATTCTAGGGTGTTTATTTGAAATATATATTACATTAGGCCTAGATATAATATAGATACCATTGTTCAACTATCCACGTAAAATTGTAACACTATTCAAAATGATATCATAAAAATTTTTCTTTATTGATATTTCATAATTAGAATTGATCGAAAGGCCTACAAAAATAATATTTAAAAGAAAACTAGGACAGTAATGATACTCATCAAGAACAATATAATTAGACTCGAATACAAGCTTGATGATTCTTAAAGCTAGTACTGAAATTGATCTTCCATCTCCAACATTCAAGAATCTCTCGCCATCTCCAAATCTCTTAGTCACCTGAAGATCCTACAACGAAATGCAAATGTGAATAGGGCTATCGATATCCAATACCCAGGTCATTGTATCAAAAGAAAAGAAGTTACAAGGTGTTATCACATAAGTACCTTGTCCAGCAACTGATTGCTTCCTCTTCTTTGGCCTGTTCGGATTAAGGAAAGTGATATACTGAGGATAATTCTTCTTTTAGTGATCCTGCTTCTTGTAAAAGAAGCACTCTACCTGACTTTGATCAGTCTTGAACTTAGGTTTCTGAGACTAACTCCCAGCATCAGGCACCTTTTTATTCTTCTTCTTTTTTTCTTTCTTAAAAGGACGATGATTACTCGAAAAAATTCTCCCACTAGATTCACCATCTCCTTGTAGAGCTGGTGATCTTTCTCAAAAGTCTGTGGCAATCCCAAGAGACCGTGACAGTTGACTACAGGCTTCATCATTCTAAAATGACTGAGGAATGGCAAGTAGGACTTGGGTAGGGAGTTCAGGATCGCATCCTTCCCCAGGTGTTCGTGCAAGGGAAAATTGAGTTTACTCAAGTTTTCAATCTGCTCGATCATGTACAATACATAATCAGTAACAGATACACCCTCCCTCATCCGGATGTTAAAAATGATGCAACAAGTCTTGTGCCGCTCAATGTCGTCAAGGGTACTAAAAAAATCCCTCAACACTTGAAGTATTTTCTCTGACTGAGCCTCTTCAAACTTTCGACTGAACTCGTCATTCATGGAGGCCCGCATGATGCAATGAACTGTGGTGCGATCGTTGAGCCACTTCAAATAAGTATCTCGAATCGCTCTTTGAATGTTGGGAGTAGGCTCCTCAGGTGTTGGATCTGTTATCATATAAAAGATCTACTCATTTTCTAGGATAATCTTTAACTTTTGATACCAATTATCGAAATTCGATTCGATTAGCTTCTCACCATCCAATAGTGATCGGAGCGACAAGTTTGAGGCCATATCTGTACACATAAGAAAAATATAAAACCTAATTAGTATATGAATTTGTTGATCCTAAAGATATAGACTTTAGTCTAAAGGTTCTTCTACTATTTTATACGAATTGGTAGCTTCTATCTCTAATTCAGGAAATTACCTTAATTCTTTAGTGGGTACTAGAATCCACACAGACTACATATAGGCCTGAGGATAGATCGATCAACCCATATGCATCTATGGGTGGTTCTCAATCAATTATTTCTTCAAATAATTTTTAGTACTTAATTTAGCATCAGATTTCATTTCAGTAGGTGATGGACCTACACTGAAAGTTTAGATTAGGTCAAACCATTAACATAAACCTGCTCAGTGATTCTAACTAATGAGTAATCAGATCTGAGGATGGCTCAGTCAACCTAACCATCATCAAATAGTTTAACAGAATCATTATATGATGAATGATAATTCCATCATTCAGAAAGAACACCAGATGGATGGCGCCTACAATGTCAATCAGAAATAATGGATCCATTATCACTCACCTTAATGGGAGGCTATGATCTAGTTATCACCATAACTAGCTCAATTTAGAGATCTAATAATTTAGAGAATTTAATTAGTTTAGAGAAGAAAGAAGAGAAGATCAATCAGTGGACCATAATCTTTCCACTGATTTCACTAAGTCATTGAATAGGGTTAGGTCATGCTGATTGAACTAACACCTAGATTAGTCACACTGATCAATCTTAATGGTATGGGCTAACTCAAATCACTTAACGATCTAATCAAAATCTAATTCACCAAATTGGTCAGGTAAGTGAGATCGATGGGAGGGTCTGCTAAACTTGCCTTAGACACCATCGAAATGATCAGGTAAGCCGCTCTTAATTAAAAATCATCGGTCAAAATATCAAACTTACCTTAGACACCAATTGATTAACTAATTTCAATTTGACCAACCTAATGATTCGGGTTCAACCACTGAGCCACAATCAAGGTCCATTCGATCTAATCAAAGACATGAACTTGACCATCTACAACTATTGTACTAGAGAAATCCTAATTAATCTAATATAACAATTGGTTAGAATTAATCAATTTTTTTACATGGTCAACTAATTTTTTGATTCTAATCTTAGGTCTAATCCAATTAAAGAGAAGGATCTGATTTGAGCTAACCCACGCCCCATGTTTTATGCAATGTCATTAGATCTAAATCATAATTCTAGATCTATTAAGTTTAACACTTAATTCTTAATTAAGTTTTGCATCAATATGGTTAAGATTTTGAAAATAATTTTTCATATTAAATCATAAAATATTTTAGATCAAATCTAAATTTTTATGATTTTAAATCAAAATAATTTTGATTAAACAAGATTAGATGTAACTAGTTTCTTCGCAACTAGCATCACATACAACAACACCTAGGGTTTCAAGATCTAGGATTTTGCAAGAAAGTAAGTTTTTTTTTTTACTTTCTTCTTCATGAGACCTCATAGTAGTACCCCTACATGCCATGAAGAGCATCCCATTGAATGGGAGGAGAGGGTCATGAAACTCTACTTACTCCTATGATTGGATGGCCTAATGATTACCCAATCTGAGTACTTGGCTACTCAGAATATCTAATTTAAACAGATAATAATCAGATCTAAAAATAAACTAATTTAGATCTAACCTAAATCATAAATAATCAAACCAAATAAGAAAAAATTAGATCTAAAGTGATATTAATTTACATCAAAACAACCATACTCTGATACCAATTGAAAAAAATATGCGACAATGCAGTACATACGATTTTAAATTTTTTGTATAGTGGAAATGAATGATTAAACAATTTAATCCTAATTATATGTATAAGATCTAATCTTAAACTATCACATCATTATCTTTGATATAAAAAATATATACTTTAGATCTAAAAATAAAAACATGCATCGATCTCATCGATGCTGAAAATCTAGATCTAACTATTAGATCTACCATAGGGATCAAAACAAGTTAGAGATCATTACCAAATAAATTTTGATCTTTATCTTCTCTGGTCCAATGGTTGAAGAAGGTGTTTCTTAGATCACTCATAGCCACACAAAGTCATCTGGCCTCTATAAAAAAATTCATGTGAAGACTGGCAAGATAAGGGACTTAGAGATGCTAGTCTGCAAGCAACTTTGACAGCTGATCTCTCCTTTCTTCTATAAGCATCTTAAACACTCCAAAGTAGTAGAAAATCTGGAGGAGGAAAAGAGGAGAAGGAGAAAAGCTCTAAAAAATCAAAAAATAGTAAGAGAATTGATCATCCATCATGCCAAAGGAGAGGAGACTCCTTTATATAGACTTGGAATTAGGATTTCATCCAAGGGAGGATGCCATATACACCACGCCACAAACCTTTTTGGGTGTCCAAAAATTTTTAGATTAGAGAGTTGGTGTGGGGAGGGAGATCTTGTATCTCACGCACCTAAAAGCTCTCCAAGAAAAATAGAAAAAAATCAATATGGCACCAACAAATTTTCTTGTATGAAAATTTTTTTTTCCAGTTTACATCTTATCTCTAATTCGGATCGCATTCGAATTAGGCAATAGATAAGATTATGACTCATCAAACATTGCCATCCACTCTTATTGGACCCTCTATCATAACATCAAAAATTACAACCCAATCCAATTAGGCATGGAGAAATTGGCATGGGTTCAGGAGTGGCACAAAAGATAAGGATAGAGTCCAAGTTGACAAGGACTCTTCTTTTTTAATTCTGATTCTAATCCAAATCAAATTTGGATTGAACCCACTGATAGAAATGAACCTAATCCAATTAGAAACTTAGATATCTCATCAAATTTCTAACCTAATTAGGAATTAGTCGAGTCAAAATCCTGATCGAATCATAATCAAATTTTTCTTGTAATTGGACTCGATCATATCAAACCTAATCAGAGTTGAACTGAATCCAATTCAATTAGACTTGATCCAAAGCTCTTTGCTCAATCAAATTGAGTTAATTAGTAATTTAATTACTAATTAATTCTCTATTAATAGTAGAGTCTCAGTCCCAGTGGGACTCTCCCACAGAGTTCTAGTTCGAGTAGGACTCTTCATCGGAGTCACAATTCAATTGGAATCCTTAGCTATCTAATCTGACCAAATCTTCTAATGCGTATGATCCTATAGGTTCGAACCTAAGTCGGTAGCATAGGAATAACTTTCTATACCAATCGATGTAACCATCTAGCAATGGTGACCAGACGATCGGATAGGTCAAAATATTACAAAGCAACCTTCTAGAACTAACTGGCATATGGTTATCGTATAATTCATCCCTTTGATCCAAATGCTCAAGGTGACCTAGGGTTTAACTGTCAACCCTAATTTAGTCGATCATATTATATTTCAACCTTTCAAATCTATCTCATGGATTATCCTAGTCAAGATTTTACTGAATTAAAATATATTGATGCATATCTCCTACTAATTCAGAGGGGTCAATTCTATCTTGACTCACACACCGACTTGATAAGTACTTGACTGCACCCAATATCCTTTCGTTATTAAGTTAGAAACTTAGATTGTCTGATATTAAAGTACAGTGAGTTGCTTACAGGTCATCATAGTGATCTCAGATCTAAAGGACACTTATACTCATACCCTTCACAAGCTACTTTTGACAGCAAAGTACTCGGCACATAGTCATATTTGATACGAATGTACTCCTATATTTTATCTGTATGTCATAACAATGTCTCCATACTCCTTAGTTAAAAGGATAATTAACTCATATGGCACACAAAGACCTACACTTGATATCGCTATCGTCCTAGTAATAGCGTATCATTTGGTCGCAAATATTTTTAAAGACTTAATGACAAATCCTCCTTTGTCAATTAATTATAATCCTAAGGACTTTATTACAATACAGGAGTTCAAAGATGATCAATTTATCATAAAAATATTAAATAATTTTTATTAATAAAAATTCATATATAATTTACAAAATGAGCACAATCGTCTAATGATTGACTTTGGGATATATTTTCCAACACTTTGTACCTGTTGCAAGCAAAAATCTAATTTCTATCTCTTGCTTAATGCATAAAAATTATACAATTAGTTTCTTTAAGGATGACTGTAATATTTACTTTAGAAATAATAAAATTAAAAGTGATTTTCTTATCAACAGTCTCTTTCAGTTACATATAGATATTTCTGAGAATTATGTCAAGTAAAATATGAATGCCATAGGTTCAAAATGTCCTAGAGATAATATAAATAAAAAGTATTTCTGGTACCTAAGGCTAGATCACATAGGAGAAGACAGGATTAAAAAATTGAAGAAAATTAGACTGTTGGGTCTGTTGATTTTCGAGTCATATCCGGTTTGTGAGTCATGCCTTCAGAAAAAAATGACCAAGCTATCCTTTATAGGATATGGGAAAAGAACCACAGAAATATTGCTCTAGTGCATTCTGATGTTTGCGGCCCATTCGATGTGCAAGCCAGAGAAAGTTTTTTCTGCTTTATTACATTTACTGATGATTTTTCACAGTATGGGTATGTGTACCTTATGCATCACAAGTTTGAGATCTTTGAAAAGTTTAAAGAATTCAGACATAAAGTGGAGAAATAAATTAGAAAGCTCCTTAAGATTTTTTGATCAGATCGAGGAGGTGATACCTTAGTAGAGAATTTTTGAATTATCTTAAGGAAGATGGTATAGTCTCATAGTGTTCCACTTAGAATGCCTCAACTCAACAAAATTTTAGAATAGAGAAATTAGATCTTATTAGATATAGTCTGTTCTATGATGAGCTTCACAGACCTTCCTATTTTTTTTAGGGATATTATCTTTTGATTGCCATTTATGTGCTGAATAGGATTTCATCTAAAACTATTCCTATCACACCATGTGAGATATGCCATGATAAGAAATCAAATTTGAGTCACCTC
>NC_025998.2:34851661-34924966 GCF_000442705.2 Elaeis guineensis
TGAAATATCTTAATTGATATTAAAAATGCCTCATATATGTGTTATAAAATATTATGAATAGCAATATCTTCTATATGAGCAAATTGAAATATCCTTTATGATTGCTATAGTGAGGGAGTCTCTTTTATTTTTTTCTTAAAAAGTAGGAGTAATGATCTTAATTGATGTTGTCAAAAAGGAAGGTAGATGAATAAAATCGAGCAATAAGCAAAATTATCTAAAATCGAGCAATAAGCAAACTTGTCTAAAATCGAAGCAATAAGCAAAATTGTTCAAAGTAAATTTGTCAAAAGCAAATAATCTTATAAGCTATCTTAACACTAATCTTCAAACTACTCATAATATATTTTATTCAAATAATTGGCTATAATGTTTAAGTGATGCATCTTCATAAATTTAAAATTCTTGATTAATGCTTTATATATGTTATATTTTGCTTTTACTCCAGTATTTTATCATCATCAAAAAGGAGAAGATTGTTACTCCATGAATTGATTTTGATGATTACAACACATTTGAGGAGAGTTACTAATGATTTTGGCTTGAAAAAAAGATTTATTGTATTTCAGGAGCAAAATCATAATTTTATCAAGTTCTGATTCGAAAGTCTCAAGAGCAAGAATAGAAGATTTGTGATCTATTGGAGGTAATTTTATACTTTTTGGATAGATATGTTGAGAGAAATTCGAGTTTAAAGAATTGGGTCGACCCTATGAGTCGACTCCTGTCAAAAGGAGCTGAACGGGCACGTTATTTTTGACTGGCACACCCCAAGGGATCGATCCCATGAGTCGACCTCTGTTGCTGTGCAGGCCAAAGATACAGAATAGTGATTTTTTGTTCTGGGCCACAGAGGTCGACCCCATGAGTCGACCTCCTGTGATGAAAACTTTCGTAATGGCTAGTTTTCAGCTCTTTTTGGCAATATTTAATACTCTTTTAATGATCTCCAACGGCTCTATTTCAGCTCAGATTTCTCTCTACCATCTATTGAAGCTATAAAGGTACTTAAAGGAAGAAAAAAGAAGTAAGATTGAAGAGACTCAAGCATTTATTTCAGCCCTAAGCAAAAAGATCTCTTCAAGAAAAAGAAGTTTTCAATTCAAGCCTTCAACCACCTTGAGAAAAATCAAAAAAGCTTTCTTCGTATTGTGTAAAGTGTATTTAAACTTTTATTTGCTCATTAAAAGAGCTAAATTTATATTTTCATGTGATTAACTCACATACTCTGTTTTTGTCTTGATTGTTAGTTTTGGAAGGATTCCAAAACTTGGATAGATTGATCTGAATCTTGGATCGAATTGTATTGGATTGACTTGTATCCGAAAAATAAGTATTCTAGCTTGGGATAGCTAGAATCAGAGGTACCGATGTTGTATTCTCGTGGAATATGATTTAGTATATTTGAATTTTCAAGTAGGAGCTTGGAGAGTGGATGTAGGTGCAAGGTTGGCACCGAACCACTATAAATCTTGTTTGTTTGTGTTATACTTATTTGCTCTCTTTCTAAATTTTCTTATCTTCTTGCATTCTTGCATCTAATTTCTACACCTTGCTTAAATCACTTTCTACATATATGTTGCTCATTGTTATTTAATCCTCGTAGTTATAAATTAATTTTAAAATTTTAAAAATCCAATTCACCCCTCCGCTTGGGTTGCATAACTGGGCAACATTTTTAGACTAGATCTATTTTGATATATGAGATATATGTGCAGATCTAGTTTAAAGTTTGAGTAGCCAAGTCCTTGGAATGGGTTTATCACCAGATCATCTAGTCATAAGAGGAAGCAGGGATTAAAATTTCTCTTATTGAGAACCTCTGGTACAACCCCTTGTACCTGATCAGGACTACCTCACATGGAACTTGGATGTTACTCCAGCAAACAACAAAGAAAAAGAAAGAAGGATACTAGGGTTTGGTGTTGGAACCAGAGAGGGAGAGAAAGTTAGGGAAAAAAGATCTTGTATTCTACTACTTACATTATGAAAATCCTAATACAACCTATGTATATATATACACAACCATTAGGTCTGACCAAAAACTCTCCTAGCTCAACCCAATACATGAAAGCACTCACCAAGCCATGTCTCATCCATGTCTCATATGCTCTCACCCTTTGTACTTAATCTTAGTTCAAGCCCTTGAGTTAGCCCCCCTTAAGACCTCCCAAATAAGGCCTCAAGACACCTAAGATCAAATCCAATCCAAGCTCGAAATAGAATCTATGCATGATTCTGTTCGCAACTCGATCTAGCTCGATCAGACTTTGAGTTGGCTCGACTGCCATCCCACCTACATTGCCAGCAAAAATCATCTCTCTGTTTCACATCCGAGCTAGCTCTCTCAGGGTCCTGAGTGGGCTCAACCCAAATCGAGTCGACTCCACTGTTGGTACAAGCAGATATTCACCCTAGGACCTCTCTTGTCCTAGTCTTAGGATCCAAATCTGATCCTAGCCTCCTAAAATCATTGCCATGACTCTTCTCATGGCCTCCCAAGGCTTAGGAGCACTATACATGCACAATAATCTCCACCTTGATGTCCCAAGACTTGGCAAGCCCCTTGGCACCCTCCAGTGTCCTGTTGTCCTCCAGTACTCCATGCTCACGCATCCAACACGTCCGCATCCATTGCCACCATAGTAGATCTCCTATGCTCCACATCCTGTGCATCGATCCTGCACCCTGCATGTCTCTGCCACCAAAAAACTTGAAGCCTGTGTCCTTCAAGCTATCCTCCCTAGCTTTGATACTACACAGCCTCCAACTAGATCTTAGAATCTTGCATCTGCCTATAGTCTAGCTACGCATCTATCCCACAGCTGCTTGTATCTGACTGTGCCCATATCGTGGCTCCACAGCTACCTATCTCCCCAGCTGCACCTATGCCATGGTCCATAGCCGTCTATCTCCATAATCATGCTTGTGCTACAGCTCCATAGCTGCCTGTCTTCGATCATGCCTGTGCTGCAACCCACAACTGTCTATGTCTTGGCTGCGCCTGTCTTATGGTCCGCAACTATCTGTCTCCCAGCTGCCTCTCTACCACTCCTCCGGCCCGCAACTATCTGTGTGCCAGCTGCATCTACACCTCTCCATGCAACCGCCTGTGCCTCGACTGCATTCATGCCATGACTCCACAACTGCCTATCTTCGATCGTATCTCTCTTGTGTTCTGTAGCTACCTGTGTTCTAGCTGCGCCTTACACTCCATCACTGCCCCTTCGGATTCTCTGCTCTTTATGGATCCTTTTGAAGCCATCTCGGATACATCGCACCCCATGGGCTCCTCCAAAACTATCAAGAGATCATCCATCTTTAATCCCTCAGTGACTGTACTGATGGAATCCCTCTCTTCTCCTCCCTTCTTTCGAAGCAGACAATCCTTCTTGAAGTGTCTAGTCTTGTGGCATCTGTAACACTTCAAAACCTTTTCTGATCTACCCTTGAATTTTTATCTCTTCCTAGGTCTTTCTCGCCTCTCATGAACAACGAGCACCTCTAAAGTAAACCCTCCCTTACAGATCTTCTCTCACTGCTCATTCGATCTCAGGGCACCCACAACCTTCTCATACTCTAAAGACTCCTTGCCATATACCAAGGTTGTGATCAGACCATCATATACCGATGGGAGTGAGCACAACAGCAACAACATCCAATCTTCTTCTTCGATCTTCACATCCATATTCAACAAATCAGAACACACCTGATTGAACCTCTAGATGTGACCAACCAGATTGCCTCCCTCGAACATCCGCAAGCTGTATAACTACTTTTTCAGTTAGAGTTTGTTCGTCATATTTTTTTTCATGTACATCTTCTCTAGCTTCTCCCAAAGGCCTCTCACTATGGTCTCCGTGCTGACCTCCGATAGAACCTGATCCACCGAGCACATCCTGATCATGCTAAAAGCAATCTGCTTCAGCTCCTCCTAATCCTCAGTGCTGATCTTTTCCAATCTCTCTCTTACCAAGACCTTATAGATCTGCTGCTGCACCAACAAATCCTTCTCCTGCTGCTACCACAAGGTGAAGTTTTTCTTGCCATCAAACTTTCCAAACTCTACCTTGAAACCGCTTGAAGCCATCGCACCCTTCAAGCAACCAACCAACCCTAATCCTTCTATAATACCATGCATCACACCACAAAAAAAGGATCAGATCTGAAACAGATCTCCTCCACCTTCTTCCAATGCTTCTTTGAGTCAAAACCCTCCACCTAATCAGGAGATCACCATAGCCAAGGAAGCAACAAGAAGAAAAATAAGGGAAAACTTGGACACTACAGAAATCGGATTGAACTTGATCTTCAGTGTCTTCTTCTTTCCTCCATGTAATCGGGCTCTGATACCACGTGTTGAGAACCTCTGGTACAACCCCTTATACCTGATCAGAACTACCATACTAAAACCTAGATGTTACTCTAGCAAATAATAAAGAAGAAGTAAGAGGGAGAGAAAGTTAAGGAGAAAAGATCTTGTATTCCACTACTTGTATTATGAAAATCTTAATACAACTTGTGTATATATATACACAGCCATTAGGCCTGACCAAAAACTCTCCTGGCTTAACCCAATACATGAAAGCACTCACCAAACCATGTCTCATCCATGTCTCATATGCTCTCACCCCTTGGACTTAATCTCAGTCCAAGCCCTTGAGTTTGTCCCCCTTAAGACCTCCCAAATAAGGCCTCAAGACACCTAGGATCTAATCCAATCCTAGCCTGAAACATAATTTATGCACGGTTCTGTTCGCAACTCGAGCCAGCTTGATCAGACCTTGAGTCGGCTCGACTGTCATGCCACCCACATGTCAGTAAAAATCAACTCTCTATTCTGCATCTATGTTGGCTCTCTAAGGGTCACGAGTCAGCTCGACCCAAACCAAGTCGTCTCCTCTTGGAGCCGAGTTGACTCCTTCACTGGCAAAAGTAGATCTTCACCCTAGGACCTCTCCTGTCCTAGCCTTAGGACCCAAATCTGGTCTTAGCCTCTCGAAATCATTGCCATGACTCCTCTCATGACCTCCCAAGGTTTGGGAATACCACATATGTACAACACCCCTCTTGTCTAATCAACGGGTTCTCTTATGACGTATAGGGATGCCGTATAATTACATCCCATGAAGAAGAACAGCGAAAGAAAAAACTTAATTTTCTATAAAATTTTAGATCTAAAAATCTTAGATTTTGATGCATAATTTAGTTGTTTAGATTTTAAAATTATTTTAATTTTTAAATTAATTTTTTTTATTATGCATGAATCGTTAAAATTTGTGAAACTCGCTGCGATGAGTCGACTCGAGTCTAGGGCGAAGCGATTCGAGGGTGAGCAGAAAATTTTGTATGTGATGCAATGTTGATCTAAATTATTTAGACATATGATTTGACCCATGGACTTAATCAAGAATTAAAATATAAAATTAAATAGATCTAAAAATTAAGAATTGAAGATCTAAGTCAATTTCATAATATATGGGTTTAGGGTGTGGGTAGCTCAATTAGGTCTAATTTGAGTGGTTGATCAAATCAAATTAAATATTGGTTAGAATGGGATCAAATTACTCATGACCAACCCAAGTAGTTGTAATTTGGTCAGATCGATTAACAGCCATATGTTATCGATCAACTTAAGACCTAATTCGGCTTAGTGGTTCGAGCTTGGGTCAATAGACTAATCTGATCAATTCTAATCAATCAATTTGGTATCTAAGGTAAGTGCATAGATGGTGGTTCATTAATAGATTTCGTTGTCTGATCTGACCAATTCGTTGGTATCTAAGGAAAGCAACGGAGGGATCCCCACACATCTAAACTTATCTGGCCATTTTGAGAGATTATATTTTGTATTAGGTTACTTGTTGATTCGAGCTAGCCTATGCCACTAGGTTAGTCATAATCATAAGTTATGACTAATTAAGAAAGAAACCTAAATCAAATCTCTTTAATAAAATATTAAGTCTAGCGATCTTCCACCATTGTAGTTGTATAGGGTCTTTTTCAGGGTTGATTGTTCTCAACTGGATACAGTGGTTCAGTTGTATTGGAAAGATGTAACCACACTATTAGGCATGAGATGCTGCGGGATGGAGATGGGGTTGGGCTCAATATTTTGGATATGGTGAGAGTCCTAATGACAGCTCCATTTCGTACAAAAGGTGGGTCTGACTTAACAAAAGAATGGGCCAATATTTCAGACATAGTGAAGCTTTACAAATTAGAGATTGGATATAGCTATAATATATTTAGAGAATATTGGATAAGAATTGTCCACTCATCGATTGATGCATCATCAATAACTGTTAGATGAGATGGTGAGCCAATCAGTGAGACTGCAACACCCACTAGAAATCTTTGATCATGGAGGTTTTCGTTTCTCTACCCGGAGAGTGTGGGGATCCAAGAAAAATAGTGAGAGCCTAAATTTATTTTTAAAATAAAATTTTTAAAATAAATTGATTAAATCAATTATAAAATCTAACTAAAAATTTTGACTCTCTATAGGAACAATGTCTGCTTCCAATCTCCTAGCTAGAATCTTTGAGATCAATAGGTTGATCGGACCAAATTTTAAGGATTGACTCTGAAACTTGAAAATTATTGTGAGTTCTAAGAAATTGGCCTATATCCTTGACCAGGACCTTCCCCCTCTTCCAGCCCGTCCGACTGCTGATCAGAGATTGTCTCATGAGAAGTGGTTGGATGACGATAACAAAATTAGGTGCTCCGTGTTGGCATCAATGTCTAATAAATTACAATACCAACATGAGGATATGAGGACTGCCAGACAGATACTGACTCACCTACAAGAGTTGTATGGTGAGCAGAGTCACGTAGCTCGCTATGAAGTGTCCAAATGACTCTTCAAAGTGATGATGCATGATAGACAATTGATCCATAATCATTGTTTGACAATGATCAAGGATCTTGAGGAGCTTGAGAAGCTTGGAATGTCCATGGATAAGGACATAGAGATTGATCTCATTCTGTAGTCCTTGACTAATTCATATAGGCAGTTTATTGTAAACTTTCATACAAATAAGATCCAGTGCACCTTCATTGAGCAAATGAATATGCTGGTCACTACTGAAGAAATCTTGAAGAGTTCAACGAGCTCTGTACTTGCTATAGAGTGGACTTCTTCCAAACAAAAATCGATTGAAAAGAAAAAAAAAGTCCACGAAGAAGTAGAAGGTAGAGAGCAAGAAGAAAGAGAAGAAGGTGGTTCTAAAGAAGAAGGCCACTAATAAAAGAAAATTTTTCATTGTAATATTGATGGCCACTGGAAGTGAAACTGCCCAGCTTACCTGGCAACACTGAAGAACAAGAAGGAAGGTGGACCTTCTGAAAGTATGCTCATCATAGAGACAAACCTAATGATTTCTTCTGCATCCAGTTGGATTCTTGACTCTGCATCTAGTGCTCACTTGTGCACTTCTTTGCAGGATCTTGAGGATAGCAGGAGGCTGAGGAATGGTAAAATAATCCTATGCATTGAAAATGGAGTAAAAGTTATTACTGTAGCCATGGGAATGTACCTTCTGGGACTACCATCAGAGAATATTTTATTATTAAGTGACTGTTACTTTATGAAGAAAATATATGGCAGTGCAGTACATGCGATTTTAAAATTTTTATACAGCAGAAATGAATGATTAAATAATTTAATCCTAATCACATGCATAAGATCTAATCTTAAGCTACCATATCATAGTCTTTAATATAAAAAATATATACTTTATATCTGAAAACAAAAACATGCATCGATTTCATCGATGCTGAAAATCTAGATCTAACTATTAGATCTACCATAGAGATCAAAACAAGTTAGAGATCATTACAAAATAAATTTTGATCTTGATCTTCTCTGGTCCAATGGTTAGAGAAGATGTTCCTCAGATCGCTCGCAGCCACATGAAGTTATCTGGCCTCTATAGGAAAATTCACACGTAGACTGGTGCAGATCAGGGACTTGGAGATGCTAGTCTGCAAGCAACTTCGATAGCTAATCTCTTCATTCTTCTACAAGCACCTTAGACACTCCAAAGTAGTAGAGGATCTGGAGGAGGAAAAGAGGAGAAGAAGAAGAGCTTTAGAAAACCAAAAAACAGCAAGGGAATTGACCATCCATCATGCCAAAGGAGAGGAGACTCCTTTATATAGACTTGGAATTAGGATTTCATCCAAGGGAGGGCGCCATATACACCATGCCACAAACCATTTTGGGCATCCAAAAGTTTCTAGATTAGAGAGTTGGTGTGGGGAGAGAGATCTGATATCTCACACACCTAAAAACTCTCCAACAAAAATAAGAAAAAATCAATATGGCACCAACAAATTTCCTTGTATGAAAATTTTTTTTCCTAGTTTACATCTTATCTCTAATTCAGATTGCATTCGAATTAGGCAATAGATAAGATAATGACTCATCAAATATTATCGCCCACTCTTATTGGACCCTCTATCATGATGCCAAAAATCACAACCCAAATCTAATTAGGCGTGGAGAAATTGGCATGGGTTCAGGAGTGGCGCAAGATATAAGGATAAAGTCCAAGTTGACAAGGACTCTTCATTTTCAATTCTGATTCTAATCCAAATCAAATTTGGAATGAACCCACTGATAGAAATAAACCTAATCCAATTAAAAACTTAGATATCTCATCAAATTCCTAACCCAATTAAGAATTAATCGAGTCAAAATTCTGATCGAATCAGGATCAAATTTTTCTTATAATCGAGCTCGATCATATCAAACCCAATCAGAGTCGAACTGAATCTAATTCAATTAGACTTGATTCAAAGTTCTTTGCTCAATCAAATTGAGTCAATTAGTAATCTAATTACTAATTAATTTTTTTTAATAATAGAGTCTCAATCCCAGTAGGACTCTTCCATAGAGTCCTAGTTCGAGTAGGACTCTTCACCAGAGTCACAATCCAATTGGACTCTTCAACCATCTGATCTGATCAAATCTTCTAATACATATGGCCCCATAGGTTCGAACCTAAGCGATAGCATAGGAACAACTTTCTATACCAATCGATGTAACTATATAGCAATGGTGACCCGAAGACCGGTTAGATCAAAGTGTTACAAAGCAACCTTCAAGAACCAACTGGCATATGGTTACCATATAATTCATCCCTTTGACCCAAATACTCAAAGCGACCTTGGGTTTAACTGTCAACCCTAATTTAGTCGATCACATTATATTTCAAGCTTTCAAATCTATCTCATGAATTATTCTGGCCAAGATTTTACTGAATTGAAATATATTGCTGCATATCTCCTACTAATTCAGAGGGGTCAATTCCATCTTGACTCACATACTGACTTGATAAGTACTTGACTGCACCCAATATCCTTCCATCACTGAGTTAGAAACTCAGATGGTCTGGTATTAAAGTATAGTGAGTTGCTTATAAGTCATCATAGTGGTTTCAGGTCTGAGGGACACTTATACCCATACCCTTCACAAGCTACTCTTGATAGCAGAGTGCTCGGCACATGATCACGTTCGATGCAAATGTACTCTTACATTCCATCTGCATGCCATAACAGTGTCTCTACACTCTTTAGTTAAGAGAACAACCAACTTATATGACACACAATGACCTACACTTGATATCGCTATCATCCTAGTAATAGCGTATCGTTTGGTTGCGAATATTTTTAAGGACTTAATGATAAATCTTCCTTTGTCGATTAATTATAGTCCTAAAGACTTCATTACAACATAGAAGTTCAAAGATGGTTAATTTATAATAAAAATATCAAATAATTTTTATTAATAAAAATTTATATATAATTTATAAAATGAGCACAATCGTCTAACGATTGGATTTGGGACATATTTTTCAACAACTTTCACTTGGACTAAAGTCAATCGGTACAGTATCGAATACCCATCTTCGACTTGTGATCATCGAACTCTTTAATTCTGAGATCTTTAGTAAATGGATTGGTTAGTTTCTTCTTTCCATCGATCTTCTGAAGGTCAATATCATCTCGATCTATGATCTTTCGGATAAGGTGATAGCACTGCAGAATATGTTTGGTGTGCTGATGGAATCTCGGCTCCTTGGCTTGAGCAATGGCTTCAGTATTATCATAGTATAACAAGATAGGGTCATCAATGAAGGGTGCCACTTCGAGCTCGTTGATGAACTTTCGCAACCATACAGCTTCCTTCGCAGTATCGGATGCCGTGATATACTCCGCTTCACAAACAGAATCTGCCACAGTGTGCTACTTAAAATTTTTTCAGTAGATCGCTTTACCATTTAGGATAAAAATATAACCCAACATACTCTTACTATCATCATGATCTGATTGAAAGCTGGAGTCGGTGAACCCCACAAGTTTCAAGTTAGTTTCACCATACACAAGCCACTGATCCTTAGTATTTTTCAAATACTTAAGAATGATCTTTACAATCTTTCAGTCATTTTCTCCTGGATCAGATTGGTATCTACTCACTACCCCTAGTGAGTATACCACGTTTGGTCTCGTATATGTCATGGCGTACATAATAAAATCCACTACTGAAGCATATGTAACATTACTCATATGCTCTCTTTCTTGAGGAATTATCGGACAATCTCCTTTCGAAAGAAAAATTCTTTGGCCTATCGAAAGATAGTCTTTTTTTAAATTTTTCATGCTAAACCATTTCAGCATGGTATCTATATACATGGATTGGGAGAGTCTGAGTAGCCTCTTAGATCTATCCCTAAAGATTTTCATTCCTAGGATGTAGAGTGCTTCTCTCAGATCCTTCATAAAGAATTGTGATGACAGCTATACTTTTATTCCCTGTAATGCAGGGACATCATTTTCAATTGAAAGAATATCATCCGCATACAACACAAGAAATGAACCATTTGCCTACTTATATATACAAGATTCCTCTTCGTTCATAACGAAGCCATACATTCTGACCATCTTATCAAAATATATGTTCCAACTCTGAGATGCTTGCTTCAATCCATAAATGGATCTCTAAAGCTTGCACACCTTGGACTCATCTGTGGATGTGAAACTTTCAGGTTGTATCATATACACCTCTTCGTTCAGCTCTCTATTTAGAAAAGCTATCTTCATATCCATTTGCCAGACTCATAGTCCAGGTATGCTACTATCGCAAGCATAATTCAAATGGACTTGAGCATTGCAATAGAAGAAAATGACTCATCATAATCAATACCATAATGCTAACGATAGCCCTTGGCAACCAAACAGGCTTTATAGATCTCCACCTTCCTGTTTGCGCCCCTCTTCTTCTTGAAAACCCACTTACACCCTGTGGGTTTAACCCATTTAGGTGGGTCAACCAATGTCCATACATCGTTGACCTTTATGAACTTCATTTCGGATTTAATAGCTTGAAGCCATTTATCAGAGTCGGACCACTGTATCGCATCCATATAGATGATCGGATCCTCATCGTTCTCATCGAGTTCGACAGGATCTCCGTTTCGGATCAAGAAACCTAAGTATCTGTCCGACTGACGTGGTACTTTATCAGATCGTCTTAAGGATATTTATTCACTAGGCTCTGGGTTTGATCTTATCAAATCTGGTTCAGATTTAATTATTGATATCGGTTCTTCTGTTGGGAATAGTATCCCAAAGCCAATCATCAGCCTGTTGATGGTTGTGCTCTTTGTTGTATTAGTACATAAATCATAAATAAATAAAAGTTATTTTGATATTGTTTATCACAAATTATCATCTTCTAATGAACTCCTGTGTTGTGGTGAAGTCCTTAGGACTATTTAGACTCGACAAAGGAGGATTTGTCGTTTAGTCCTTAAATCTGTTCGCGACCAAATGATACGTTGTTACCAAGGACAATAATGTTTATCGAGCATAGGTCGTTGTGTGCCATATAGGTTGGTTGTCCTCTTAACCAAAGAGTGTAGAGACACTGGTATGGCATACAGGTGAGATGTAAGGGTACATCTGCACTGAACGTGACTGACTCCGGAGCTATTTCTGCTGTCAAGATTTGCTCTAATGGGATATAAATATAACTGTCCCTTTGACCTGAGACCGCCATGGTGACTTGCAAGCAACTCACTGCACTTAGGCACTGGACTACCTAAATTTCTAATTCAGTGATGGAAGGATGCTGGGTGTAGTCAAGTACTTGACTTGTCGGTGCGTGTGTCAAGATGGGATTGACCACTCCAGTTTAAGAGCTGTGTACAGTCATGTTTCAATTTAGTAAAACTTTGGTCAGGGTAGTCCTAGTGAAGAGTCACAAGACTGTTTGAGTTGAGCACGACTCGGATGATCTAATCAGGGTTGATAGTTTAACCCTGAGTCATCTTATACACAGGGGTCAAAAGGGATGAATTATACAGTAACCATATTCACGTAGGTTCTGAGTGTTGCGATTGTGACTATTCGACCTATCCGAATGTCGGGTACCATTGCTAGATGGTCACTTCAATTAGTACAGGAATTGGTTCCTGTGCTACCAACTTAGGTTCGAACCTGTGGGGTCACACACATTAGAGGTTCCTATCTGATCTGATAGCTGATGAAGAGTCCTAATATTCATGGACTATGAGTCCTACATGTCTAGGACTCTGTGATCGAGAATTAGGATTCTCTGACTATGAGTCCTCCATTCTTTGGGTAAGTCATTTGTACCTTGAGGTTGTTCTTGAATTTCTTCGCCTCTCTCATCCTGTTTGTCTTCTTGTTCCTCGTCCTCTTGAGTTGTTGAATCTTTCAGAGTGATCTCCTTCATTCCTTCTATTAGAGGATCTGCATCATCAACACCCTCATTCTTTCTTGAAAAAAGATCGTTAGATTCATCAAAAACAACATGTATGGACTCCTCTACTACTAAAGTTCTTTTGTTAAAAACTCTAAAAGCTTTACTAGTGAAGGAGTAACCAAGAAAGATTGCTTCATCTGATTTTGCATCAAATTTACCAAGTCTTTCTTTACCATTATTTAACACAAAACATCGACAACCAAAAACATGAAAATATGCAATATTAGGTTTTCTTTCTTTCCAAAGTTCATAGAGGGGTTTTCTTTAAAATTTGTCTAATCAAAGCACGATTTAAAATGTAACATGCTGTGTTAATTGCTTCCGCCCAGAAATATCTTGGAAGGTTGCTTTCACAAAGCATGGTACGGGCCATTTCTTCTCAAGGTTCTGTTTTTTCTTTCTACTACCCCATTTTGTTGGGGTGTCCTAGGAGCAGAGAAGTTATGGCCAATTCCATTTTCATCACAAAAGTTTTCAAAGTCTTGATTTTCAAATTCAGTTCCATGATCGCTTCGAATATTTTGAATTGAAAATCTTTTTTCATTAGTGACTTTTCGATAAAATTTAGTGAAAATATGAAAAGTTTCATCTTTGTGTGCTAAAAAGAAAACCCAAGTAAAACGAGAGTAATCATCTATAATTACAAAACCATATCGTTTTCCTCCTAGACTAGTGGTTCTAGTTGGTCCAAATAAGTCCATATGCAAAAGCTCTAAAGGTCTAGAAGTTGAAACAATATTTTTGGATTTAAATGAAACTCTTGATTGTTTACCTAATTGGCATGCATCACAAATTCTATCCTTTTCAAAATTCAGTTTTGGCAAACCAAGAACTAATTCTTTCTTAATTAATTTTGAAAGAGAATGCATGCTAATGTGTGCAAGTCTGCGATGCCAAAGCCAACTTTGTCTCATTAATTTTAGCATTTAAGGATACTAGGCATTGCATGTTTATTTTGGCTAAATCATTTAAATCTACCATATAAACATTACCATGTCTATGTCCAATAAATTTAATGCCATCATTAACAGGACTATTACAATGCACACAGATGATTCAAAAATAACTTTATATCTTTTATCACAAAATTGACTAATACTTAGTAAATTGTGCTTTAAACCATCTACTAACAAAATATTTTCAATGTATTTGGAGAGAGTGATACCAATGTTACCTATACCGATGATCTTTCCTTTGCCATTGTCTCCAAAGGTGACCATCCCTCCATCCCTAGCATCAAGCGTGATGAATTGTGATTCATCACCAGTCATGTGTCTCGAGCATCCACTGTCAAGATACCATTTCCTGTTTCCTCCTTGGGATGCTAGACACACCTGCAAGCAAAAGTCAAGTTTTTGTTTTAGGTACCCAAGCTTTCTTGGGTCCTTTTTGGTTAGTCATAATGGTTCCTTTTGGAACCCATATTTCTTTATAGTTGATTTTGCAGATTTGTTAGAGAAGCAAGTGTATGATTTATGTCCTACTATACCACATTTGAAACAAGTAATATTGGTAGATTTGTTACTTAAAGAGTTTATATAAATATTTTTTAGATATTTTTGTTTCTTCAAGGGGTTATAGCCAAGTCCAGCCTTATCATACACGGCTTTTTGATTATCAAGAATCATATTGAGTTTATTTGAACTCAAGGTGAACTTTTCTACTATTGGTTTTAGCTTGGCGATTTCATTCTTTAAGCTTTGATTTTCTTGAAGCAGGGTGGATTTTTCAATTGAAATATTTTTAGTTTGTTTCAATAAAGATTGATTTTTCAATTTTAGTTCTTTGTTCTTCATCCCTAGTTTCTTTAATTCATCAACTAAATCATAGAATACTTCATGTAATTCTTCAAATGTAAAGTCACTAGGGGTTTCGAAAATTATCTCATTTTCGTGTGCCATAAGGCACAGGTTGGCTTGTTCGGTTGAGGTTTCCTCATCGGAGCTTGAGTCATCACTCGCACTTCATGTGGCCATCATGGCCTTCTTCTTGAACTTCTTGGGACCTTTCTTCAGTTGTGGGCATTCGGATTTGAAGTGTCCCGGCGTCTTGCACTCGAGCAGATAAGGGGTTGGTCTTTCTCTTTTTCTTTGCTTTATTCCCCTTTTGTGAATGGCCTCTTCCTCATCCCCTGTTTCTTTTTCTCAAAAATTTTTAAATCTTCGGATGATGAGTGCCATCTCTTCATCCTGTTCTTCATCTTCAGTGTCATCAGTTTCTTCATCTGGTGGAGCTGTGGATTTGAGGGCAATGGTTCTTTTCTTTTTGACTTCTTCCTCTTGATGTTGCTTCATGCTTAGCTCATGAGTCATCAAAGATCCAAGAAGCTCTTCTAGAGGTAGAGTGTTCAAGTCCTTGGCTTCTTGGATGGTAGTCACTTTGGCTTCTCAAGTTCTTGGCAAGGACCTGAGAATCTTTCTTACAAGCTCACTGTTAGTATAAGACTTACCAAGACTCTTTAAACCATTAATAATATCAGTAAAGCGAGTAAACATTCCAGTTATGGACTCATCATGCTCCATTTTGAACAATTCATATTTATGCACAAGCATGTTTATTTTAGACTCTTTTACTTGATTGGTTCCCTCATGGGTTACTTCTAACCTATCCATATTTCTTTAGCAGATGAGCAAGTAGAAATACGATTAAATTCATTTGCATCAAGAGCACAATAAAGAACATTCATTGCTTTAGCATTTAATTGGGCCATCTTCTTATCAACCTCATCCCATTCTTTCTCGGGTTTGGTTGATTCCTCACCATCTATAATTTTAGTGGGTGTGTGAGGACCGTTCACTATGATACTCCACATATCATAGTCGAGTGCTTGTATGAATATTTTTATCCGAGCTTTCCAATAGGTGTAATTAGACCCATTGAAAAGTGGAGGTCGGTTGGTGGATTGCCCCTCGGCTAGAGAAGTACCGATGTGGGTTGCCATAGATCTTTGGCTCTTTGATTGTTTAGATCAAAGAAGGGCTAGAGCACCGGGCTCTGATACCACTTGTTGCCCAGCTATGCAACCCAAGAGGTGGGAGTGAATTGGGTTTTTAAAAATTTTAAGCTTAACTTATGGCTTATGAAAAATATTTGGCAATAGCTAAATGAATATGGTGAGTTAAATTAATTCAGGACTAATGGCTAAAAGCAAGAATGCAAGAAAATAATGAAGAGTTAAAAGGAAGCAAATATGCACACCACAAACAAAAAAATTATAGTGGTTCGGTGCCAACCTTGCACCTACATCCACTCCCCAAGCTCCTACTTGGGAATTCCAATCCACTAAACTTGTATTAAACCCGAATACAAACGTCGGAAACTCTGACTCTAGCTATCCAAGCTAGACCACTTGTTTCCCAGATACAAGCCAACCCAATACACTCCGATTCTAGGTTCGGATCAACCTTTCCTTGTTTTGAAACCCTTCCAAAATAAAAACAATCACTCAAACTGAGTAAAATAATTTATAGCACAAATGAGTACAGAGAAAAGCTCCTTTAATGAGCGAATATAACTTTAAATACACTTTACTCAAGAGAAGAAGACCCTTTTCGGATTTCCTCAAAGTGGTTGGAGACTTGAATGTGCACTTGAGGAGTTGGTGAGCTTGGTTTAAAGGCTTCTTCAAAGCTTTGAATGAACTCTTGATTAGGGCTGAAAAGTTGGCTTGAAAACCTTTCAAAATCTCTCTTTTGAATACTTGAATGCTCTCTCTTCAATCCCTTTTGAATCTCTTAATGCTCTTGAATGCTCTTCTTAACTCTTTCAAAATCTTTTTTTTGAATGCTCTTGAATGCTCTCTTGAATGCTCTTCTTAACTCTTTCAAAATCCCTTTTTTGTTTCCCACCTTTTGGATTTTTTATAGCTTTAAGAAATAGAGAAAAATATTCTAGGCTGAAAAAGAGCCGTTAGACCACATTAAATGAGCATTAAAAGTATTTAAAATAGGTTAAAAACTAGCCGTTGTGGAGAAATCCCGTCACAGGGGTCGACTCATGGGTCGACTCATGCTGGGGGTCAACTCATGGGTCGACCTCTGTGGAAGAACATCAGAGAATCACCAGAAAATAAGGTTCTGTGATTTTGGCCTAAAAACTACAGGGTCGACTCATGGGTCGACTCATGCCTTGGGGTCGACTCATGGGTCGACTCACAGGTTGTGCCAAGCCAAAAAATCTGTGTGCCAAACAGCTCATGTGCCATGGTTGACTCATGGGTCGACTCATGAATTTCAAATATGCATATCTTTCAAAATACAAGTCCAAAAATAATGAAATTTTTGCCAATGGATCACAAATCTTTTGTTCTACCATTTGATACTATCAAATCAGGATTTTGGTAAAATTACAATTTTGCCCCTGAAGAGCAAAAAGTCTTTTCAAATGAAATTATTAGTACCCTTCAACTGCTTTGTAATCATCAAAATCAATCTAGGAGCAACAGCTCACGACACTCGTAGCTCACTTTCTCACTTCTCGAACCCAGGTTAAAACTCTAGGGAATTCACCAGAAACCTTGCACCCACTTTTCTTTCTTTTCTTTCTTTTTCTCTTGGAAGGATATGGACTTCCTTCTCATGCACAGACTTCTCACGCCCCAGAATTTTCTCCAAAAATCTTCCTTCTTGCACGCCCCACTCTTCTCATCCTTTATAACAACGTCAAACGTCTTATCCAAAAGAAAGGATAAAGATGAGTAATTGCATATTTGAATTCAAATCAAATTTTGAATTCAAATGGACACCAACTCATCCCTTATCCACTAAAGATGTGAGGCGTGGCTTAAATTGTGCATGGAGTGATTTCATGAGAAACCTTTTCTTATGCAATAAATAAGGCGTAAAAAAAGGGATAAGGTGCAAAGATTGATTGCCCATTCAATCAAATTTTATTTTGAATTTGAATGGCCAACCAATCATCCTTATCCATCCATTTGGTACATTAAAGTGGGGTGTGGAGAGGGCTTGGCGTGAGAAAAAAATTCATGAGAAGTTCCTTCTCATGAATCCAAATGGGTGCAATGGAAGTGTGGTGGCGCATGGAGATTGGGTCAAGGTGGTTTAATTATTTAAACCAACCTAATTGAACCAAATAAGTTAGGCCCAATTAGACTAATTTAAACCCAACTAAATTAGGCTTAATTAGGCTTAATAAAATCCTAATCAAATCAAGAATTGATTAAGCCCAACCCCTGATCAAATCAGGGATCAAACCATCTCGATGATTAGGTCAACTCTTAACCTAATCAGATCAAACCCAACTGAATCCAATTCAATTGGACTTGATCCAAAAATAATTACTCAATCAAATTGAGTTAATTAGTGATCAAATCACTAATTAAACCTCTCATAAATACTGAGTCCAAATTCGATGGGCAATCAGGCATCAGAATTCATCGATATGTAACCTGATCGAAAAATCCCAACCAGTGGGACTCTTGACCCCGGTACCCATAATGTGTGGAACACATGATCAGAGAATCCTGATTCTCAATCACTGAGTTCTAAACATGTAGGATTCTACATTAGCCATCAGATTAGATAAGAACCTCTAATGTGTGTGACCCGCAGGTTCGAACCTAAGTCGATAGCACAGGAACCAATTCCTGTACTAATCGAAGTGACCATCTAGCAATGGTACCCGATGACCGGATAGGTCGAATGATCGCAATCGCAATACTCAGAACCTACGTGAATATGGTTACTGTATAATTCATCCTTTTGACCTCTGTGTTTAGGATGACTCTGGATTAAACTGTCAACCTTGATCAGATCATCCGAATCGTGCTCAACTCAAACAGTCCTGTGACTCCTCACAAGGACTACCTTGGCCAAGGTTTTGCTAAATTGAAACACGACTGTACACAGCTCCTAAACTAGAGTGGTCAATCCCATCTTGACACATGCACCGACAAGTCAAGTACTTGACTACACCCAGCAGCCTTCCGTCACTGAATTAAAAATTCAGATAGTCCAGTGCCTAAGTGCAGTGAGTTACTTGCAAGTCACCGTGGCGGTCTCAGATCGGAGGGATATTTATACCCATATTCCATTGGAACAAATCTTGACAGCAGAAATAGCTCCAGAGTCGGTCACGTTCAGTGCAGATGTACCCTTACATCTCACTTGTATGCCATACCAGTGTCTCCACACTCATTGGTTAAGAGGACAACCAACCTATATGGCACACAACGACCTATGCTTGATAAACGTTGTCATCCTTAGTAACAACGTATCATTTGGTCGCGAACAGATTTAAGGACTAAACGACAAATCCTCCTTTGTCGAGTCTAAATAGTCCTAAGGACTTCACCACAACATAGGAGTTCATTATAAGATGAAATATTTTGTGATGAAAAATATCAAAATAATTTTTATTAATTCATAATTCATGTACAAACACAAAAATGAGCACAACCGTCAACAGGCTGACGATTGGCTTTGGGACACTATTCCTAACAATCTCCCACTTGGCCTAAAGCCAATCGGTGCAGTATCTAATACCCATCTTCGACTTGTAGTTGTCGAACTCCTTCACCGTAATGGCTTTAGTGAATGGGTCAGCCAGGTTCTCCTTCCCGTCGATCTTCTGAAGATCGATGTCACCTCGATCCACAATTTTCTGGATGAGATGGTAGCGGCACAGAATATGCTTCATCCGCTGGTGTGCCTTTGGTTTCTTCGCCTGAGCAATGGCTCCAGAGCTGTCACAGTAGAGCAGAACTGGACCAATAAGGGAGGGTGCTACTCCGAGCTCGGTGATGAATTTTCTCAGCCACACCGCTTCTTTGACAGCATTGATGCAGCGACATACTCCGCCTTGCAAACTAAATCAGCCACTGTGTGCTGCTTGGAACTTTTCAGTAGATAACCCCACCATTAAGGGTAAAAATAAATTTTGACATATTTTGCATCATCATGATCAGACTGGAAACTAGAGTCTGTAAACCCTATAAGTCTTAAGTCCGATTCACATAAACTAGCCACTGGTCCTTAGTATTTCTTAAATACGTCAGGATGGTTTTAACAACCTTCCAGTGATTCTCTCCTGGATCAGATTGGTATATACTCACTACCCCTAGTGAGTATGCCACATGTGGTCATGTACATGTTATGACGTACATGATAGATCCCACTATCGAAGCATATGGAATCCTACCCATACACTCTCTCTCTTGAGGTGTTGTCGGACAATCCCTCTTCGAGAGAGAAATTCTATGGCCATCGAAAGATAGCCTTTCTTGGGATTCTCCATGCTGAACCTCTTCAGCATAGTATCTATATACGTAGACTGGGATAAACCAAGCAACCTTTTAGATCTATCCCTATAGATCCTCATCCCTAGGATGTAGGAAGCTTCTCCCAGATCCTTCATGGAGAACTGTGACGACAGCCAAATCTTTATTCCCTGTAATGCAGGGACATCATTCCCGATTAAGAGAATGTCATCCACATACAATACAAGAAATACTACTACTCGACCATTAGCTCACTTATAAATACATGGCTCTTCTTCATTCTTAACGAAGCCATCTGTCTTGATCGTCTTATCAAAATGTATGTTCCAACTCCGTGATGCCTGCTTAAGTCCATAAATGGACCTCTGTAGCCTGCACACCTTAGACTCATCTGTAGATGTGAATCCTTCAGGTTGTATCATATACACCTCTTCATCTAGCTCTCCGTTTAGGAAAGCTGTCTTCACATCCATCTGCTAGATTTCATAATCCAGATGGGCAGCTATCGCAAGCATAATCCGAATGGATTTGAGCATTGCACAGGAGAAAACATCTCGTCATAGTCTATACCATAATGTTGACGATATCCCTTGGCAACCAGACGGGCTTTATAGGTTTCCACCTTTCTGTCTGCACCTCTCTTCCTCTTGAAGATCCACTTACACCCTATGGGTTTTACTCCTTCGGGTGGGTCAACCAATGTCCACACATCATTGACCTTCATGGACTCCATTTCAATTTTATGGCCTCCAGCCATTTCTCAGAGTCAGTCTCTGCATTGCATCCATGTAGGTGATCGGATCCTCATATTTTCATCAAGTTCGATAGGATCGCCGTCTCGGACCAAGAAACCATAGTATCTGTCCGATTGACGTGGTACTCTACCAGATCGCCTTAAGGGTGCTTGAACAATGGGCTCCGGATCTGATCTAACCAAATCTAGTTCAGGTTCAGCAACTTGTGTCGATTTTTCCACCTACCGAACTTCGTCAAGTTCGACCTTAGAGGCAACAGTCCCTTCACCAAGAAACTCTTTTTCAAAAATATTGCCTTAAGGCTGACAAACACTTTTTGCTCATCAGCTAGGTAGAAGTAATACTCTTTGGTCTCTTTTGGGTACCCTATAAAATTACACTTGTCAGACCTAGGTCCAAGCTTGTCTGTAATTAAACGTTTAACATAAGTCGGACACCCCCAAACCTTAAGGTACGAGAGTACTGGCTTACATCCTATCCATATCTCATATGGTATTTTGGTTACAGACTTACTCGGAACTCTATTTAGAAGTAACAAGTCGATTCGAGCGCATATCCCCAGAGGGAGATCGACAGACCAGCAAACCCCATCATGGATCGAACCATGTCCAATAAGGTCCGATTCCTCCTTTCAGATACACCATTATGTTGTGGTGTTCCAGGAGGAGTCCACTGAGAGAGAATCCATTCTCCCTAAGATATGTCAGAAAATCATTGGAAAGGTATTCACCTCCTAGATCAGATGAAGAGTTTTAATACACTTTTCAGTTTGTTTTTCTACCTCATTTCGGAATAGTTTGAACATTTCAAATGACTCCGATTTATGCTTTATTAAATAGACATACCCATACCTCGATAGGTCATCTGTGAAGGTTATGAAGTAGAAATATCCACCTCTTGCACTTGAGCTCATGGGTCCACATACATCAGAATGTACCAAACCCAAGAGTGGCTCACCTTTTCCAGTAAAAGATGATTTGATCATTTTACTAAGAAGACAGGACTCACAGGTTGGAAGTGATTCACAATCACGTACTTCAAGAATTCTTCTTGAGCCAACCTGTTTATCTTGTTCTTATTGATATGACCTAGCCTACAGTGCCAAAGGTAGACTTTTGACACATTATCTATTCTAGGGCGTTTACCGGAGGTTTGAACCACATTAACAGGTTGTGATAGAAAGTAAATTCTATTATTAAGTTGTCCAATAAACATTGCAACACCATTCAAAATGATATTGCAAATATTTTCTTTTATTAAAAATTGATAACCATTCATGGCCAAAAGCCTACAGAAATAATATTTAATAAAAGCTTGGATAATAGTGACATTCACTCAGAATTATATTTCGAGAATTGATTACAAGGTTCATGATTCCTAATGCTAGAACTGGAACTTTGCTTCCATCTCCAACATTCAGGAATCTCTCACCTTCATCAAATCTCCTACTGACCTGCAGACCCTGCATCGAATTGCAAATATGATAAGGGCTTCCGGTATCCAATACCCAGGTAGTAGTATCACAAATGGAAAAGTTGCAAGGTGTTATCATATAAGTACCTTGCTTCTTCTTCGGCCTGTTCGGTTCCTGGGAAGCAATGTATAGAGGACAGTTCCTCTCCCAGTGCCCCTGCTTCTTGCAAAAGAAGCACTCCACCTGGCTCTGGTCGGGCTTGCGCTTCTTGGTCTGACCCTGTGCAGACGTCCCAGCATGCAGCTGCACCTTTTGATTCTTCTTCTTCTTGTTCTTCTTCTTCCCTTTATTAAAGGGTCGACGACCAGAAGAAGACCCTCCCACAACATTCACCGACTCCTTATAGAGCTGGTGATCCTTCTCAAAGTTCTGCAGCAACCCAACAAATCGTGGTAGTTCACTGCAGGCTTTGTCATCCGAAAATGAGTAAGGAAGGGGAGGAAGGACTTGGGCAATGAATTAAGGATCGCATCCTTACCGAGCTGCTCGTGTAGGGAAAGCCCAGTTTAGTTAGGCGCTCAATCATTTCGATCATGTACAGTACATGATCAGTGACTGAGGCTCCATCCCTCATCCGAGCATTAAAATGGCACAACTAGTTTTGTGCCTTTCAACGTCGTCAGGCATGCCAAAGGAGTCATTCAACATTTGAAGCATCTCATGTGGTTGGGCATTCTCAAACCTGCGGCTGAACTCATCATTCATTGCCGCCAGCATAATGCACCAAACGGTGGAGCGATCGTTGAGCCACTTCTGATAAGTGTCTCAGACCATCCCTCTAACGTTCGGGCTGGCTCCTCAGGTGCCGGATCTGTTAGTACATAAAGGATCCGCTCATGCTCAAGAATATTTTTTAATTTTTGATACCAGCTATCAAAATTAGGTCCCATGAGCTTGTCATTATCTAATAATGATCGGAGGGACAGGGTAGTGGCCATAGCTGTATAAAAAAATTAGACCTCTATTAGTATATAAATTATAAATACTAAAGACTTGGACTTTAGCCTAAAGTTTCTCCCATATTTTTATGAACTGGTAGCCTAACCTCTAATTTGAGAATTACTTTAATTCTTAGTGGGTACTAGAATCACACAGACTACAGACGAGCCCAACTTTGGTTGGTCAACCAGGTGTATCTATGGGTAGGTTCATAACCAGTTGTTTCTCTAAATAACTTCTAGTAATTGATTTTGCCCAGAACCTAATCAGTAGGCTTTGGCCTCCACTGAAAAGATCTGATTAGGTCCAACCATTAACATGATTTGATTTGGTGAATCGGACCAATAAATGATCAGGCTCGACTTTGGCCGCCAACCTGACCACCATCAGAAAGATTCAAACCAAATTATCATATTATGAATGATAATTCTATTAGTCAATAAGCACCAGGCCTTTGGGCCTCCAATGATTATTAAACTAATGGACTCATTATCACTCACTTAATGGGAGGCTATGACTTAGTTATCAATATAACTTAATCATTTTTAGGGACCTAATAATTTTTGAAGATTTTATTAAAGGATAGATGAGAAGAAAATATCCAGCCAATTTCAATCCTCCCACTGACTTCATCAAGTCAGATTAAAAAGGATTTAATTAAAGCTGACATTAGGAGCACCTAAATCAGTCAAATTGATTTACCTAATGACATGGGTGAGCCTAATCACCAAGTGATCTAATCAAAAACCTAATTCATCAGGTTGGCCAGGTAAGTGAGATCAGTGGTGGGGATAAGCCATTAACTCGTCAGAGATCGAATCATTGCGAGTAGCTCCTGCTTAAAAACCACTGGTCAAAATGCCAAACTTACCTTAGACACCAACTGGTTTATTAGTTTTAATTTGATTAACTTATTAAATAGGGTTCACTGTGTAGCCATGAATTAAGTCCATCTTGGTCTAGTTAAAGACATGGACCCATTCAACTACAACTATTGGAGTTGAGTCTAGAGTATCCTTGACCTAATCTAATTCAACTTTTGATTAGATTTAACCAATTATTCTAATTGAGTCCATTTCTTTAAGCTAACCTTAGATCTAACCCAATTATGGATCTAATCCATCTAACCCATTGACCCACAAGTTTATGCAATGTCTTAGGTCTTAATTCACAATTCTAGACCTACTAGACAACACTTAATTCTTTTAATTAAGTATTTGGCTGATGGGTCAGGGTTTGGCATTTCAAAAATAATTTTCAAATTTGAAAGTTTTATTTTTTGTTCATCAAATATGTTGACTCATTTCACAAATAGATCAGCATATTTCATAAATAGCAATCCTATTGCTAATTACATAACAGAAAATAACTCAATCAAAATAAATCATGAATATTCCTTTAGATCTAATCTAACACATTCATGATAAATTTCACAATTGAACCTTTACAATTAATTCTTTCGCTGCTTCATCTGCATGAGATATAATTCAGCGGCACCCCTACTACCATAGGAGACCCCATCGAATGGGAGGAGAGGGCCTTTAAACCCTACATTTCTCCTATGACCGGACGGCCATGGCAACCAACCCAATTCGATTACTTGCTACTTAGATCAAGTATATCTAAATATACCAATTTCAAAATTTAAATTTCTAATTTCTAATTTTAAATTTTAAATTTCAAATTTCAAACAAATTTCAAATTTCAAATTTTTGAATTTCAAATTTTGAATTTTAAATTTTGAATTTCAAATTTGAAATTTCACCCAAATTTTAAATTTCAAATTTCAAATTTTAATTTCAAATTTTTTTTTGATTTCAATTCTTTTTCAAATTTCAAATTTATTGAATTAATTTGAATTTGAATTCGAACAACTTTCAAAATTCAAATTTTAAATTTTGAATTTCAAATTTTAAATTTAAACTTTTAGATTACAACTTAATCTATGCATGCAAATATATATATCATATCTAAGAACCCGCTCTAATACCATTTGTGGGAAAAATTCAGTGCAGGGTAAAATGATAATTTTAAAACTTTTTCAAAATTATGATTTTACAGTAAAAAATATTAATTAATCTAATTAATTAACATAAATTTACTCTACACTAGGATCTAAATATGATATATAGCATGCATCATTTAAATTTAAAATTCAAATTCGAATAATAAAACTTTACTTAATATGTTCAGAACATAATACCTTTGTGCGGTAGTAGATCGTCGTAATTTGATCACCGTCGGAGAGTCTGATCATTACACATAGCCATACAGCTGTCTGGCCTCTGTGGATCGTCCACATGAAGCTTTCGTCTGATCGACTCCTCACGAGTGCTAGCTCGTTGTAGAGCCCTTTTGACAGTGGATGCTGATCGAACTCCTTCGATCGATGTCTGTCGATTCTTTGGATGCTTTGGATCATCAACAGACATGCTTGAGAGGATGTTGAAGATCTTCTAAGATTTTTGGGTCACGATACTCGTAGCTCACTTTCTCACTTCCGAACCCCAGGTTAAATCTCTAGGGAATTCACCAGAAACCTTGCACCCACTTTTCTTTCTTTTCTTTCTTTTTCTCTTGGAAGGATATGGACTTTCTTCTCACGCACAAGACTTCTCACACCCCAAAATTTTTCTCCAAAAATCTTTCTTCTTCCTTCTTGCACGCCCCACTCTTCTCATCCTTTTATAACAACGTCAAATGTCTTATCCAAAAGAAAGGATAAAGATGAGTAATTGCACATTTGAATTCAAATCAAATTTTGAATTCAAATAACACCAACTCATCCTTATCCACTAAAGGCATGAGCGTGGCTTAAATTATGCATGGAGTGATTTCATGAGAAACCTTTTATCATGTAATAAATAGGGCGTAAAAAAAGGGATAAGGTGCAAAGATTGATTGCCCATTCAAATTCAAACTTTATTTTGAATTTGAATGGCCAACCAATCATCCTTATCCATCCATTTGGCACATTAAAGTGGGGCATGGAGAGGCTTGGCATGAGGAAAAAATTCATGAGAAGTTCCTTCTCATGAATCCAAATGGGTGTAATGGAAGTGAGGTGGCGCATGGAGATTGGGTCAAGGTGGTTTAATTATTTAAACCAACCTAATTGAACCAAATAAGTTAGGCCCAATTAGACTAATTTAAACCCAACTAAATTAGGTTTAATTAGGCTTAATAAAATCCTAATCAAATCAGGAATTGATTAAGCCCAACCCCTGATCAAATCAGGGACCAAACCATCTCGATGATTAGGTCAACTCTTAACCTAATGGGTCAAACACAACTGAATCCAATTCAATTGGACTTGATCCAAAAATAATTACTCCATCAAATTGAGTTAATTAGTGATCAAATCACTAATTAAACCTCTCATAAATACTAAGTCCAAATTCGATGGGCAATCAGCATCAGAATTCATTGATATGTAAACCTGATCGAAAAATCCCAACCAGTGGGACTCTTGACCCCGATATCCATAATGTGTGGAACTCGTGATCAGAGAATCCTGATTCTCGATCGTTGAGTCCCAAACATGTAGGATTCTACATCAGCCATCAGATCAGATAAGAACCTCTAATGTGTGTGACCCCGCGGTTCGAACCTAAGCCGTAGCACAGGAACCAATTCCTGTACTAATCGAAGTGACCATCTAGCAATGGTACCCGATGACCGGATAGGTCGAATGGTTGCAATCACAACACTCAGAACCTACGTGAATATGGTTACTGTATAATTCATCCTTTTGACCTCTGTGTTTAGGATGACTCAGGGTTAAACTATCAACCCTGATTAGATCATCCGAATCATGCTCAACTCAAACAGTCCTGTGACTCCTCACAAGGACTACCTTGGCCAAGATTTTGCTAAATTGAAATATGACTGTACACAGCTCCTAAACGGAGTGGTCAATCTCATCTTGACACACGCACCGACAAGTCAAGTACTTGACTACACCCAGCAGCCTTTCGTCACTGAATTAAAAATTTAGGTAGTCCAGTGCCTAAGTGCAGTGAGTTGCTTGCAAGTCACCGTGGCGGTTTCAGGTCGGAGGGATATTTATACCCATATTTCATCGAGCAAATCTTGACAGCAGAAATAGCTCCAAAGTCAGTCACGTTCAGTGCAGATGTACCCTTACATCTCACCTGTATGCCATACCAGTGTCTCCACACTCATTGGTTAAGAGGACAACCAACCTATATGGCACACAATAACCTATGCTTGATAAACGTTGTTGTCCTTGGTAACAACGTATCATTTGGTCGCAAACAGATTTAAGGACTAAACGATAAATCCTCTTTTGTCGAGTCTAAATAGTTCTAAAGACTTCACCACAACATAGGAGTTCATTAGAAGATTAAATATTTTATGATGAAAAATACCAAAATAATTTTTATTAATTCATAATTCATATACAAATACAAAAATGAGCACAACCGTCAACAGGCTGACGATTGACTTTGGGACACTATTCCCAACAGGGGCATGTGTAAGAAATTTTGGAGAGAAAGTTTGGGGCGTGAGGAACCTTTCTGCATGAGGTGAAGGTCCAAAACCTTTCGATAGAAAAAGAAAGAAAAGAAAGAAAAAAGGGCGCAGAGTTTTTTCTTAGTGTACCCTAGGGTTTCAGTCTGGGGTTCGGGAAGTGACAAGGTGAGCTACGAGTGTCGTGAGCCCACCAAATTTTAGAGAGATCTTCAACATCCTCTCAAGCATGTCTACTAACGATCTAGAGTATCTAAAGAATCGGCAGACAATAATCGAAGGAGTTTGATCAGCATCAACCGTCAAAAGGACTCTACAACGAGCTAGCACTCGTGAGGAGCCGATCAGATCGGGAGCCTCGTGTAGATGATCCACAGAGGTTAGACACCTATGTGGCTGTATTGCGGTGATCAGAACCTCTCGATGGTGATCAGATTGCGGAGATCGACTACCCGCATAAAGGTATTGTGTTCTGAACACATTATAGTAAAGTGTTTACTGTTCAAATTGAATTTTAAATTTAAATGCATGTATGTGTATATCATATTTAGATCCTAGTGTAGGGTAAATACATATTAATTAATTAAATTAATTAATATTTTTCATTGTAAAATCATAATTTTGAAAAAGTTTTAAAATTATCATTTTACCCCTGCATTGAATTTCACTTCAAATGGTATCAGAGTGGGTTCTAAGATATGATATATGAATTTGCATGCATAGATTAAGTTGTAATCTAAAAGTTTAAATTTAAAATTTAAAATTTAAAATTTGAAATTTGAATTTTGAAAGTTGTTCGAAATTCAAAATTCAAACATTTGAAATTTAAAATTTAAATTTAAATTTTAAAATTTGAAATTCAAAATTCAAAATTTAAAATTTTGAAATTTAAAATTTGAAATTTAAAATTGGTTAAATTTAAATTTAAAATTTAAAATTAAAATTTAAAATTCAAAAATTTGAAATTTGAAATTTGAAATTTGAAATTTGAAATTTATTTGAAATTTAAATTCAAATTTAAAATTTAAAATTTGAAATTTAAATTTTGAAATTGGTATATTTAGATATACTTGATCCAAGTAGCAGGTAATCGAATTGGGTTGGTTGCCATGGCTGTCCGATCATAGGAGAAAAGTAGGGTTTAAAGGTCCTTTCCTCCCATTCGATGGGGTCTCCTATGGCGGTAAGGGTGCCGCTGCAATTATATCCCATGCAGATGAAACAGCGAAAGGACTTAATTGTAAAGGTTCAATTATAAAATTTATCATGAATGTGTTAGATTAGATCTAAAGCAATATTCATGATTTATTTTGATTGAGTTATTTTCTGTTATGTAATTAGCAATAGGATTGCTATTTATGAAATATGTGATCTATTTGTGAAATGAGTCAACATATTTGATGAACAGAAAAATAAAACCTTTCAAATTTGAAAATTATTTTCGAAAAGTCAAACCCTACCCATCAGCCCAAAATACTTAATTAAAAGAATTAAGTGTTGTCAAGTTGGTCTAGAATTGTGAATTAAGACCTAAGACAATTGCATAAACTTGTGGGTCAATGGGTTAGATGAATTAGGTCCATAATTGGGTTAGACCTAAGGTTAGCTTAAAGAAATGGACTAAAATAGAGTAATTGGTCAAATCTAATCAAAAGTTGAATTAGATTAGGTCAAGGACACTCTAACTCAACTCCAATAGTTGTAGTTGAATGGGTCCATGTCTTTAACTAGATCAAGATGGACTTAATTCATGGCTACACGGTGGAACCCTATTTACTAAGTTGATCAAATTAAAACTAATGAACCGGTTGGTGTCTAAGGTAAGTTCGGCAGTTTGACCAGTGGTTCTTAAGTGGGAGCTACTTGCATTGATTCGATCTCTGACGAGTTAATGGCTTATCCCCACCACTGATCTCACTTACCTGGCCAACCTGGTGAGTTAAGTTTTGACTAGATCACTTGGTGATTAGAGCTCACCCATATCATTAGGTAAATCAGTGTGACTGATTTAAGTGATCCTAATGCCAGCTTTAATTAAATCATTTTTTAATCTGACTTGGTGAAGTCAGTGGGAGGATTGAAATTAGCTGGAAAGTTATTCTCTTCTATTCTTTAATAAAATCTTAAAAATTATTAGATCCTAAAAATGATTAAGTTATAGTGATAACTAAGTCATAGCCTCCCATTAAGTAAGTGATAATGAGTCTATTAGTTTAATAATCATTGGAGGCCCAAACGCCTGGTGCTTATTGACTAATGAAATTATCATTCATAATATGATAATTTGGTTTGAGTCTTTCTGATGGTGGTCAGGTTGGCCGGCCAAAGTCGGGCCTGATCATTTATTGATTCGATTCACCAAATCAAGTCATGTTAATGGTTGGACCTAACCAGATCTTTTAGTGGAGGCCAAAGCCTACTGATTAGTTCTGGGGCAAAATTGATTACTAGAAGTTGTTTAGAGAAACAACTGGTTATGAACCTACCCATAGATGCACATGGGTTGACCAACCAAAGTTGGGCTTGTGTGTAGTCTGTGTGGATTTTAGTACCCACTAAGGAATTAAAGTAATTCCTCGAATTGGAGGTTGAGGCTACCAGTTCATAAAAATATTGAGAGAAACTTTAGACTAAAGTCCAATCTTTAGTATTAATAATTTATGTACTAATAGAGGTCTGGTTTTCCTTTATGCAGCTATGGCCACTATCCTGTCGCTCCGATCATTATTAGATAATGACAAGCTCATGAGACCAAATTTCGATAGCTAGTATCAAAAATTAAAAATTATCCTTGAGTATGAGCGGATCCTTTATGTAGTAATGGATCCGGCACCCGAGGAGCCAGCCCCGAACGCGAGAGGGACGGTTCGAGACACTTATCAGAAGTGGCTCAACAACCAGACCACCGTTCGATGCATAATGCTGGCAGCAATGAATGATGAGTTTAGCCACAGGTTTGAGAATGCCCAGCCACAGAAGATGCTTCAAATATTGAGCGACTCCTTTGGCACGCCTGACGATGTTGAAAGGCACAAAACTAGTTATGCCATTTTCAATGCTCGGATGAGGGATGGGGCCTCAGTCACTAATCATGTACTATACATGATCGAAATGATTGAGCGCCTAAGTAAACTGGACTTTCCTCTGCATGAGCAGCTCGATAAGGATGCAATCCTTAATTCATTGCCCAAGTCCTTCCTCCCCTTCCTTACTCATTTTCGAATGACAAAGCCAGCAGTGAACTACCACGGCTTGTTGGGGTTGCTGCAGAACTTTGAGAAGGACCACCAGCTCCATAAGTAGTCGGTGAATGTTAAGGGAGGGTCTTCTTCTGGTCGTCGACCCTTTAAGAAAGGGAAGAAGAACAAGAAGAAGAAGAATAAGAAGGTGCAGTCACATGCTGGGACGTCTGCACAGGGTCAGACCAAGAAGCGCAAGCCCGACTAGAGCCAGGCGGAGTGCTTCTTTTGCAAGAAGTAGGGGCACTGGAAGAGGAACTGTCCTCTATACATTGCCTCCCTGGACCCAAACAGGCCAAATAAGAAGCAAGGTAATTATATGATAATACCTTGCAATTTTTTCATATGTGATACTACTGCCTGGGTATTGGATATCGGAAGCCCTTATCATATTTGCAATTTGATGCAGGGTCTGCAGGTCAGTAGGAGATTTGATGATGGCGACAGGTTCCTGAACGTTGGAGATGGAAGCAAAGTTCCAGTTCTAGCTTTAGAATCATGAACCTTGTAATCAATTCTCATAATGTAATTCTGAGTGAATGTCACTATTGTCCAAGCTTTTTATTAAATATTATTTCTGTGGGCCTTTTGGCCATGTACGATTATCAATTTTTAATAAAAAGAAACGTTTGCAATATCATTTTGAATGGTGTTACAATGTTTGTTGGACAACAAGATAATAAAATTTACTTACTGTCACAACCGTTAATGTGGTTCAAACCTTCGATAAATGCCCTAGAATAGATAATGTGTCAGATATCTACCTTTGGCACTGTAGGCTAAGTCATATCAATAAGAACAGAATAAACAAGTTGGCTCAAGAAGGAATTCTTGAAGTTGGTGATTGTGAATCACTTCCAACCTGTGAGTCCTGTCTTCTTGAGAAGATGACCAAGTCACCTTTTACTGAAAAAGATGAGCGAGCCAGTGAACTCTTGGGTCTGGTACATTCTGATGTATGTGGACTCATGAGCTCAAGTGTAAGAGTTGGATATTTCTACTTCATAACCTTCACAGACGACCTATCGAGGTATGGATATGTCTATTTAATGAAGCATAAGTCAGAGTCGTTTGAAATGTTCAAACTATTCTAAAATGAGGTAGAAAAATAAACTGAAAAGTGTATTAAAACTCTTCGATCTGATCGAGGAGGTGAATACCTTTCCAATGAGTTTCTGACATATTTAGGGGAGAATGGGATTCTCTCTCTGTAGACTCCTCTTGGAACACCACAGCATAATGGTGTGTCTGAAAGGAAAAATCGGACCTTGTTAGACATGGTCCGATCCATGATGGGGTTTGCTGGTCTGTCGATCTTCCTCTGGGGATATACGCTCGAATCGGCTTGTTACCTTCTAAATAGGATTCCGAGTAAGTCTGTAACCAAAATGCCATATGAGTTATGGATAGGACGTAAGCCAGTACTCTCGCACCTTAGGGTTTAGGGGTGTCCGGCTTATGTTAAATGTTTAATTACGGACAAGCTTGGACCTAGGTCTGACAAGTGTAATTTCATAGGGTACCCAAAAGAGACCAAAGGATATTATTTCTATCTAGCTGATGAGCAAAAGGTGTTTGTCAGCCTTAAGATAATCTTTTTAGAAAAGGAGTTCCTTGGTGAAGGGACTGTTGCCTCTAAAGTCAAACTTGAGGAAGTTCGGCAGGTGGAAAAACTGACACAAGTAGCTGAACCTGAACCGGATTTGGTTAGATCAAATCTGGAGCCCATTGTTCCTGCACCCTTAAGGCGATCTGGTAGAGTACCACATCAATCGGATAGATACTATGGTTTCTTGGTCCGGGATGGTGATCCTGTCAAACTTAATAAAAATGATAAGGATCCGATCACCTACATGGATGCAATACAGAGACCTGACTCTGAGAAATGGCTAGACGCCATGAAATCCAAAATGGAGTCCATGAAGGTCAACAATGTGTGGACATTGGTTGACCCACCCGAAGGAGTAAAACCCATAGGGTGTAAGTGGGTCTTTAAGAGGAAGAGGGGCACAGATGGAAAGGTGGAGATCTATAAAGCCCATTTGGTTGCTAAGGGATATCGTCAACGTTATGGTGTAGACTATGACGAGATATTTTCTCTTGTGGCAATGCTCAAATCCATTCGGATTATGCTTGCGATAGCTGCCCATCTGGATTATGAAATCTGGCAGATAGATGTGAAAACAGCTTTCCTAAAAGGAGAGCTAGACGAAGAGGTGTATATGATACAATCTGAAGGATTCACATCCACAGATGAGTCTAAGATGTGCAGGCTACAGAGGTCCATTTATGGACTTAAGAAGGCATCCCGGAGTTGGAACATACATTTTGATAAGACGATCAAGACGTATGGCTTCGTTAAGAATGGAGAAGAGCCCTGCATTTATAAATGAGCTAATGGTCCAGTAGTGGTATTTCTTGTATTGTATGTGGATGACATTCTCTTAATCGGGAATGATGTCCCTTGTTGCTCCTTGAATTGATTTTGATGATTACAAAGCATTTGAGGGGATTACTAATGATTCTGGCTTGAAAAAAGACTTATAGCATTTCAGGGGCAAAATCATAATTTTGTCAAGATCTGATTCAGAAGCCTCAAGAGCAAGAAATGAAGACGTACAATCTATTGGAAAAAATTTCAATATTTTTGGAAGTGTATTTTGTAAGAAAACAGTTTTTATTTTTGAGTCGACCCCATGAGTCGACTCATGGCTTAAAGGGCTGAACGGCACGCTGAAATTTTGGCTGGCACTCTCTGTGAGTCGACCCCATGGGTCGATCCCTTGGCATGAGTCGACCTCTACTGCTTCGCAGGCCAAAATTACAGAACAGTCATTTTCTGCTCTGTTCCATAGACTTCGACCCTATGAGTCAACCCATGAGCATGAGTTGACCTATGAGTCGACCCCTGTGACGGAAAAGTTTTGCAACGGCTAGTTTTTAACCCATTTCAATTGCATTTAATGCTCATTTAATGTGCTCTAACGGTTTTATTTCAGCTCAGATTACACTCCATCATTATTTGAAGTTATATAAAGGGACTTAAAGGAGGGAATCAATAAGTAGAAGAAAAGAAGAAAATTTTGAAAAAGGTTCTTCATGCATTCTTTTCAACCCTAAGCAAGAGCTCACTTAAAACATTCAAGAAGCTTTTAATTCAAGTTCACCAACTCCTCAAGTGCTCATTCAAGTCTTCAACTACCTTGAGAAAATCAGAAAGAGCTTCCTTCAAATTGTGTAAAGTGTATTAAATGCCTTATTCACTCATTAAAGGAGCTTCATTTGTATTTCTGTGCTATTAACTGTAATACTCTTTTTGAGTCATTATTTTTTGTTTCGGAAGGGTTCCAAAATGTAGGAAGGTTGATCTGAACCTTGAATCGGATTGTATTGGGTTGGCTTGTATCCAGGAAATAAGTGTTCTAGCTTGGAATAGCTAGAGTCAGAGGTTCCAACGAGTGTATTCAGGTTGAATACAATTTAGTGGATTGGAATTCCCAAGTAGGAGCTTGGAGAGTGGATGTAGGTGCAAGGTTGGCACCGAACCACTATAAATCCTCTTATTTGTGTTGTGCTTAATTGTTTTCCTTTTAAACTTCTTTATTCTCTTGCATTCTTGCATCCAACCATTACCCTTGCATCAATTACACTCTCCTTACTTATCTTGCTATTGTTAAATATTCTTCATAAGTAGTAAGTTAAGTTTAAATTTTTAGAAACCCAATTCACCCCCCTCTTGGGTTGCATAGCTGGACAACAAGTGGTATCAGAGCCCGGTGCTCTAGCCCTACTTTGATCTAACCAATCAAAGAGCTAAAGATCTATGGCAACTCAAGTTGGCACTTCTCTAGCCGAGGGGCAGTCCACTAACCGACCTTCACTTTTCAATGGGTCAAACTATACCTATTGGAAAGCTCAGATGAAAATCTTCATTCAAGCACTTGACTATGATATGTGAAATATCATAGTAAACGGACCACACACACCCACTAAAATTATTGACGGTATAGAATCAACCAAACCCGAAAAGGAATGGGATGAGGTTGATAAGAAAATGGCTCAACTAAATGCTAAAGCCATGAATGTCTTGTATTGTGCCCTAGATGCAAATGAATTCAATCGTATTTCAACTTGCATGTCTGCGAAGGAAATATGGAACAGATTAGAAGTAACTCATGAAGGAACTAATCAAGTGAAAGAATCCAAAATTAACATGCTCGTGCATAAATATGAACTTTTTAAAATGGAGCATGATGAATCTATAACTGAAATATTTACTCGCTTTACTGATATTATAAATGGTTTAGAAAGTCTTGGTAAGTCTTATTCTAACAGTGACCTCGTGAGGAAGATTCTTAGATCCTTACCAAGAACTTTGGAAGCCAAAGTGACCGCTATCCAAGAAGCCAAGGATCTGAACATCCTACCCTTGGAAGAGCTTCTAGGATCACTGATGACACATGAGCTGAGCATGAAACAATATTAAGAAGAAGACTCAAATGAACAAGCCAACTTGTGCCTTATGGCACATGAAAATGAGATAAATTCTGATACTCCTGTTGACTTTACCTTTGAAGAACTTCATGAAGCTTTTTATGATTTAATTGACGAACTAAAGAAGCTGGGGGTAAAGAACAAAGAGTTAAAATCAAAGAATCAATCTTTACTAAAACAAAATGAGAATATTTCAAATAAAAAATCTATCCTGCTTCAAGAAAATCTGAACTTAAAGAATGAAATTGCCAAGCTAAAATCAATAGTTGAAAAATTCACCTTAAGTTCTAATAAACTGAATATGATTCTTGAAAATCAAAAGGCTGTTTATGATAAGGCTGGTCTTGGTTACAACCCCTTAAAGAAACAAAAGTTTCTAAAAAATATCTATGTAAACTCTTCAAACAACAAGTTCTCAAATATTACTTGTTTCAAATATGATAAAATAGGTCACAAGTCATACACTTGTCTCTCTAATAAATTCTTAAATTCTAATGCAAAGAAAATATGGGTTCCAAAAGGAACCATTGTGACTAACCAAAAAGGACCCAAGAAAGCTTGGATACCTAAAGTAAAAACTTGACTTATGCTTGCAGGTGTGTCTAGCATCCCAAGGAGCAAACCAAAAATTGTATCTTGATAGCGGATGCTCGAGACACATGACTGGTGATGAATCCCAATTCATCACACTTGATGCTAGAAATGGAGGGATGGTCACCTTTGGAGACAGTGGCAAAGGAAAGATCATCGGTATAGGTAACATTGGTATTACTCCCTCCAAGTATATTGAAAATATTTTATTAGTAGATGGTTTAAAACATAATTTATTAAGCACCAGTCAATTTTGTGATAAAAGATACAAAGTTATTTTTGAATCTTCTATTTGCATTGTAACTAGTCCTGTTAATGAAGGCATTAAATTTGTTGGGCATAGACATGGCAATGTTTATATGGTAGATTTGAATGATCTATCCAAAATAAACATGCAATGCCTAGTATCCTTGAATGCCAAAATTAATGAGACTAGTTGGCTTTGGCATCGTAGACTTGCACATATTAGCATGCATTCACTTTCAAAACTCATTAAGAAAGAATTAGTTATTGGTTTACCCAAATTGAACTTTGAAAAGGATAGAATTTGTGATGCATGCCAACTAGGTTAACAAACAAGAGTGTCATTCAAATCTAAAAATATTGTTTCAACTAGTAGGCCATTAGAATTATTGCATATAGATTTATTTAGACCTACTAGTCTAGGAGAAAAATGATATGGTTTTGTAACTATTGATGACTTCTCTCGTTTTACATGGGTTTTTTTTTTTTGGCACACAAGGATGAAACTTTTCAAGTTTTCTCTAAATTTTATCGAAAAGTCACAAACGAGAAAGGTTTTTCAATTCAAAATATTCGAAGTGATCATGGAACCGAATTTGAAAATCAAGATTTTAAAAAGTTTTGTGATGAAAAAGGAATAGGACACAACTTTTTCGGCACCCAGGACACCCCAATAAAATGAAGTAGTAGAAAGAAAAAATAGAATCCTTGAAGAAATGGCCCGTACCATGCTATGTGAAAGCAATCTTCCAAGATACTTTTGGACGGAAGCTATTAATACAGCATGCTACATATTGAATCGTGCTTTAATTAGACAAATTTTAAAAAAAACTCCCTATGAGCTTTGGAAAGGAAGAAAATCAAACATTACATATTTTCATATTTTTGGTTGTCGATGTTTTGTGTTAAATAACGGTAAAGAAAGACTAGAAAAATTTGATGCAAAATCTGATGAAGTAATTTTTCTTGGTTACTCTTCTTCTAGCAAAGCCTTTAGAGTTTTCAACAAAAGAACCTTAGTAGTAGAGGAGTCAATACATGTTGTCTTTGATGAAACTAATGATCTTCCTTCAAGGAAGAATGAAGGTTTTGATGATGCAGATCCTCTTATAGAAGGAATAAAGGAGATCAATCTAAAAGATTCAACAATTCAAGATGATGAAGAACTTGAAGACAAACAAAATGAAGAAGGTGAAGAATGACAAGAACAACCTCAAGGTATAAATAATCTATCCAAGGAATGAAGGTATGATCACAATCACTCTAAGAAACTAATCATTGGTGATCCTACACATAGTGTAAAAACTCGTTCCTCACTTAAAGATGCACTCAATCATTTTGCTTTTGTCTCTCATCTTGAACCTAAAACTATAGATGAAGCTGAAAAAGATTATAATTGAATTAATGCAATGTAAGAAGAACTTAATCAATTTGAAAGAAATAATGTATGGACCTTAGTATTAAGACCTAAAAACTATTCAATAATTGGCACAAAATGGGTATATAGGAATAAATTGGATGAACATGGAAATGTAATAAGAAATAAAGCAAGGTTGGTTGTAAAAAGTTATAATCAAGAAGAAGGAATTGATTTTGATGAGATTTTTGCACCTGTTGCTAGATTATAGGCAATCAGACTTCTACTTGCATATGCTTGCTTTATGAAATTTAAATTATTCTAAATGGATGTCAAAAGTGCCTTTTTGAATGGATATATCGCTGAAGAAGTTTATGTAGAACAACCCTCAGATTTTGAAAATCATGCTTTTCCTAATCATATTTTTAAATTAAATAAAGCTCTATATGGTTTAAAACAAGCACCTAGGGCTTGGTATGAAAGGCTAAGCAAATTTCTACTTAATAATGATTTCTCAAGAGAAAATGTAGACACAACTCTTTTCATTAAAAGAAATCAAGATGATATATTAGTTATACAAATATATGTTGATGACATTATTTTTGGGTCTACTAATGAAACTCTTTATCAAGATTTTGCAATGCTCATGCAGAGGGAGTTCGAGATGAGTATGATGGGAGAACTCACATTCTTCCTCGGACTCCAAATCAAACAAATGAAAGAATGAATCTTCATCACCCAAACCAAGTACACAAGAGAATTACTCAAAAGATTTGGAATGAAGAACTCCAAAGTAATTGGCACACCTATGAGCCCATCATGTAAGCTTGACAAGGACGAAGAAGGTAAAAGTATAGACTTAAAATTTTATAGAGGCATGACTGGTTCTCTATTATATTTAACTGCTAGTAGACCTGATATTATGTTTAGTGTTTGCCTATGTGCTCATTTTCAATCAAATCCAAAAAAATCATACTTGAATGCAGTTAAAAGAATCCTTAGATATTTAAATGGTACACAAACTTTAGGATTATGGTATTCTAAGGACTCACTAATTGACTTAATAGGATATTCAGATGTCGATTTTGCTGGATGTAAATTAGATAAAAAAAGTACTAGTGGAACTTGCCAATTTCTTGAGTTAACCTAATCTCTTGGTTTAGCAAGAAATAAAATTCGGTAGCACTGTCTACAGTCGAGGCTGAATACATTGCAGTCGAAAGTTGTTGTGCTCAAATCTTGTGGATTAAGCAACAACTCGAAGACTTTGGTATCAAACTCAATGAAATTTCCATAAGATGTGATAACACTAGTGCTATAAATCTCACTAAAAATCCAACTCAACATTCTAGGTCAAAATATATTGAAATCAGACATCATTTCATAAGAGAACATGTCCAAAATAAAGACATAATTCTTGACTATGTTTGTACTGAAAAATAATTAGCTGACATCTTTACCAAGGCCTTAAGTGAAGATAGATTTTGTAAAATTAGGAGAGAACTAGGAATCCTTGATCCATCTGCTTAGGTGTCTCTCTGATTCCAAGATATCAATGCCAAAAATTCTTTTAGCTTAATTCTCATCTTTTCTTTAGAGCTCAAAATCCCAAAATAAATATTTTCATGATCAATTTTTGGGTAAACATCCTTCTTCTAATATTTCAAATTTTTTCAAAATTATTTCATCATTTTTCTGAATTTCTCTGTGCCATGAGTTGACCCCCAGGGTCGACCCTAGGGTAAACTTGTAATATTGACTAAATCCTTCGGGCGCTTTCTTTTTGTTGGAAAACCTCCCTTGAGCCGACCCAACTCTTTGTCTTCTTCCTTCCACCAAGCCGAAAGACTCCCTCTCTTCTTCCTCAAACTCAAGTTTTTCCCCAAAACTCTTCTCCCACCATCTCTCACCCTCTAAATCGCCCTCTTGGAATCAAGCTCCTCCCTTTTCTCCTTCTTCATTTGGAGCGAGTCGAGCTTACCCTAGATTCTACTCGTCTTCTCCAAATCGAGACTTTTCTTCTCCAAAATCCTTATCCTTCCCCTAAAAACCCTTTATCTCTCCCCACATTTGCTCTCCTAAGTTCCTTGCTAGCTCTGCTTGTGCAAATGGCTCCGAAGATGAAACTTCCACAGAGGAGGAAATCAGTTCGTGGGTTGGAAGAAAGTATGCGGCGGAAGAGACAAGCAACCGAGGCCACTTCTGCTTCAATCCCTGCTCCTGCATCTGCTCCAGCTACAACTCGATCTCCAATCAACCCCAGTAAGGTACCCCTTTCGGATAGGAAGGTAGAGATCGGTAAAAATATTAATTTCAGATTTTTTGAAAAGGAAGGATTCTCTATCGGATCAAAAATTAAGGACCAAGGTTGGAAATTCTACTGCTCCCTAAAAAAAAATACCTATGTGGATCTTGTTAAAGAATTTTATCTGAATTTGGGATACAGCAATGAAACAGTAAAATCCACAGTAAAGGGTATGAAAATTAGCTTAGATCCTATGCTCTTGGGAGAAATTCTTCATTTACCTTGTGAGGGATACACAAACATGGAACTCCCAGTTAAGGAGGAGGGAATAAATGCTATTCTAGGAAGAACCTTCATTGAAAGCCTAAACAAATTAGAGGCTAAGATTCTTTCCATTGAGATGAGGCTGCTCCACCAAATAGTAACTAAGTTATTTTTTCTTAGAAGTGGTAGACATGATCTCCTCTCTGGTCGGAACATCTACATTATGTATCATATTATTACTCAAACCCCCTGAACCTCCCAACATTGATGATTGAAGCTATGAGAGAGACCTTGAATAGGTCCAAGGCATATTTTCCTTTCGGTATGGCTCTCACTTTAGTATTTAGGAGGTTTGGAGTTAGCTTTGAGGGGGAGGCAGTAGCTAGGCTATCTCACTCCGACACTATCAACCACCATACTCTGCACCACATGAGATTTTTCAAGACTGATGGTGGTTGGACAAAAGGTGTGGAAGAGAGAGCTGAGGATAGAGCAGAGGAGGAAGGACCATCATCACCTCTCCGTGATCACAAGGCTGTATCTCCAGATATTCAGTTTGTTTCTGACCATGAGGCTAGGCCATCAGAGTCTATGAGGAGGCACACTTCAGTTCAGCAGCCGGACAGCAGAGCACATTCTTTAGAAATCAGTTTGGCTGATGATCAGATAGAGATGATATCTCAGCGTGTAGCCTCCATACTATCTCGTCAGATGGGCACTTCAGCTTTTGCTCAGGGATCGACATCTCATGATGTATCTGATCAGACATTGATCCCCCACATCTCCACTGTGTTCCAGATGATTTTTGATCAGTCAGTACGCATCGAGCAGCTTGAGGGTTGTGTAGTGAGACTGACTGGCAGAGTATTTGACTTGCAGAGGCAAGTATTAGCTCTAGCCCATCCACAGCCACATAAGGACATCACTGAGGTCTCAGACCTATCTGCGGAGGTAGCCAGACTGCGAGGAGTCTTAGAGAGTGGTTTTGACTTTTTGAGGAGAGAGATCAGGGGCTCTAGTGAGCATGCTTCCACTCAATTCACTGCACTGCTACAATCTATTTCGAGAGCTCTGAACCTTTTGGACACCATCAAACTCTCTCTTGTAGTTCAGTCCTTTGCTTCTCAGGCTTCAAGATCTTCTCACCCCTCCACTCGTGCTGGCACCTCTACCCGTGGCAGAGGCAAACACGGTCGAGGTCGAGCTCGTGGACATGATCCTTCATCTCCTCACCCCATCTCTGATTCATCAGACTCCGATCCATCCAGTCATGATATCTATTAGATCCAGTGTAGTCTGTCTTTTCTTTAGTTTTTGTCTAGGATCTATCTTATAGGCCATGTAATGCATGTTGATTGATTGACTCTTGGATAGTTTCTATCCATGTCTTTTGTACTCTAAGTCAACACTTATGTATTGAAATATCTTTGTACTCCCTCATCCTTTAGATATATATATACACTTTAACTTTCAATGAATATCTCTGATCAAATAGAGTTACTTTTAAATTCTGACTTACTTGAATAGCAATATCTTTTCAATGAGCAAATTGATATTTTTTTTTTACGATTGCTATATTGAGGGGGAGTAAAACAATAAGCAATAAAGAAGGAAGCTAAAAATATAAAATTGATCCCATCAAAAGGAAGGAATAGAGAAAATATATTCAAAAAAAAAGGGAAAGTAAAGAATCTCAATTGATGCTGTCAAAAAGGGGGAGTAGAGCATCGAGATTAAGGTTGAGCAACAAGAGCAATAAAGATTGAACATTAAGTAAATTATTTTGTCACATATTTTTTTTTTTTTTCCAAACAAATGAACTTATAAACAAATTTTAAATTTTTAGCAAATTTTAAATTTGTCTTTCGTTCCAATACTTGGCTATAATATCTAAGTGATGCATCTTCATAAATTTGAAATTCATGTTCAATACTTTATATATGCTTTTGCTCAAGTATTTTGCCATCATCAAAAAGGGGGAGATTGTTGCTCCTTGAATTAATTTTGATGATTACAAAGTATTTGAGGGGATTACTAATGATTCTGGCTTGGAAAAAGACTTATTGCATTTCAGGGGCAAAATCATAATTTTGTCAAGATCTGATTCAGAAGTCTCAAGAGCAAGAACTGAAGACGTACAATCTATTGAAAGAAATTTTAATATTTTTGAAAGTATATTTTATAAAAAAAAACCAAATTTTTATTTTTGAGTTGACCCCATGAGTCGACTCATGGCTTAAAGGGCTGAACGACATGCTGAAATTTTGGCTGGCACTCTCTGTGAGTCGATCCCATGGGTCGACCCCTTGGCATGAGTCGACCCTATGAGTCGACCTCTGCTGCTTCGCAGGCCAAAATTACAGAATAATCATTTTCTGTTCTGTTCCACAGAGGTCGACCCTATGAGTTGACCCATGAGCATGAGTCGACCCTATGAGTCGCCTCTGTGATGGAAAAGTTCTGCAACGACTAGTTTTTAACCCATTTCAATTACATTTAATGCTCATTTAATGTGCTCTAACGTTCTATTTCAGCCCAGATTACACTCCACCATTATTTAAAGTTATATAAAGGGACTTAAAGGAGGGAATCAATAAGTAGAAGAATAGAAGAAAATTTTGAAAAAGATTCTTCAAACATTCTTTTCAACCCTAAGCAAGAGCCCACTTAAAGCATTCAAGAAGCTTTTAATTCAAGTTCACCAACTCCTCAAGTGCTCATTCAAGTCTCCAACTACCTTGAGAAATCAGAAAGAACTTCCTTCAAATTGTGTAAAGTGTATTAAATACCTTATTCGCTCATTAAAGAGCTTCATTTGTATTTCTATGCTATTAACTGTAATACTCTTTTTGAGTCATTATTTTTTGTTTTGGAAGGGTTCCAAAATATGGGAATGTTGATCCAAACCTTGAATCAGATTGTATTGGATTGGCTTGTACCCAAAAAATAAGTGTTCTAGCTTGGAATAGCAAGAGTCGGAGGTTTCGACGAGTGTATTCAGGTTCAATACAATTTAGTGGATTGAAAGTTCCAAGTAGGAGCTTGGAAGTGGATGTAGGTGCAAGGTTGGCACCGAACCACTATAAATCCTCTTGTTTGTATTGTGCTTAATTGTTTCTTTTTAAACTTTTTTATTCTCTTGCATTCTTGCATCCAACCATTATCCTTGCATCAATTACACTCTCCTTACTTATCTTGCTATTGTTAAATATTCTTCATAAGTAGTAAGTTAAGTTTAAATTTTTAGAAACTCAATTCACCCCCCCCCTCTTGGGTTGCATAGCTGGGCAACATCCCTACATTATGAGGAATAAGATTGGCTGTCGTCACAATTCTCCATGAAAGATCTGGGAGAAGCTTCCTACATCCTAGGGATGAGGATCTATAGGGATAGATCTAAAAGGTTGCTTGGCTTATCCCAGTCCACGTATATTAATACTATGCCGAAAAGGTTCAGTATGGAGAATTCCAAGAAAGGCTATCTACCGATAGGCCATGGAATTTCTCTCTCAAAGAGGGATTGTCCGACAATACCTCAAGAAAGAGAGCGTATGGGTAGAATTCCATATGCTTCGACAGTGGGATCTATCATGTACATCATGACATGTACACGACCAGATGTGGCATACTCACTAGGGGTAGTGAGTAGATACCAATCTGATCCAGAGGAGAATCACTGGAAGGTTGTTAAAACCATCTTGAAGTATTTAAGAAATACTAAGGACCAGTGGTTGTTTATGGTGAATCAGACTTGAGACTTATAGGGTTTATAGACTCTAGTTTTCAGTCTGATCACGATGATAGTAAGAGTGTGTCGGAATTTATTTTTACCCTTAATGGTGGGGCTGTCTGCTAGAAGAGTTCCAAGCAGCACACAGTGGCTGATTCAGTTCGCGAGGTGGAGTATATCGCTGCATTAGATGCTGCCAAAGAAGTGGTGTGACTAAGAAAATTCATCACCGAGCTCGAAGTAGCACCCTCCCTTGTTGGTCCAGTTCTGCTCTACTGTGACAGCTCTGGAGCCATTGCTCAAGCGAAGGAACCAAAGGCACACCAGCGGACGAAGCATATTCTGCACCGCTACCATCTCATCCGGGAAATCATGGATCGAGGAGACGTCGACCTTCAGAAGATCGATGGGAAGGAGAACTGACTGACCCATTCACTAAAGTCATTGCGGTGAAGGAGTTCAACGACTTCAAGTCAAAGATGGGTATTAGATACTGCATCGATTGGTTTTAGGCCAAGTGGGAGATTGTTGGGAATAGTGTCCCAAAGCAATCATCAGCCTGTTGACGGTTGTGCTCTTTGTTATATTAGTACATAAATTATAAATAAATAAAAGTTATTTTGATATTTTTTATCATAAATTATCATCTTCTAATGAACTCCTGTGTTGTGGTGAAGTCCTTAGGACTATTTAGACTCGACAAAGGAGGATTTGTCATTTAGTCCTTAAACCTGTTCGCGACCAAATGATACGTTGTCACCAAGGACAACAATGTTTATCGAGCATAGGTCTTGTGTGCCATATAGGTTGGTTGTCCTCTTAACCAAGGAGTGTGGAGATACTAGTATGACATACAGGTGAGATGTAAGGGTACATCTGCATTGAACGTGACCGACTCCGGAGCTATTTCTGCTGTCAAGTTTGCTCCGACGGGATATGGGTATAACTGTCCCTCCGACCTGAGACCGCCATGATGATTTGCAAGCAACTCACTGCACTTAGGCATTGGACTACCTGAATTTCTAATTCAGTGACGGAAGGATGCTGGGTGTAGTCAAGTACTTTACTTGTCGGTGCGTGTGTCAAGATGGGTTTGACCACTCTAGTTCAGGAGTTGTGTATAGTTGTGTTTTAATTTAGCAAAACCTTGACCAGGGTAGTCCTAGTGAGGAGTCACAGGACTATTTGAGTTGAGCACGACTCGGATGATCTAATCAGGGTTGACAGTTTAACCCTGAGTCGTCCTATACACAGGGGTCAAAAGAGATGAATTATACAGTAACCATATTTACGTAGGTTCTGAGTGTTGCGATTGCGACTATTCAACCTATCCAAATATCGGGTACCATTGCTAGATGGTCACTTCGATTAGTACAGGAATTGGTTCCTGTGCTACCGGCTTAGGTTCGAACCTGCGGGATCATACACATTAGAGGTTCCTATCTGATCTGATGGCTGATGAAGAGTCTTAATATTCATGGACTATGAGTCCTACGTGTCTAGGACTCTGTGATCAAGAATCAGATTCTCTGATCACGAGTCCCACGCATTTTGGGTACCGAGATCAAGAGTCCCACTGGTTTGGGACTCTTCGATCAAGGTTTCATATTAATGGCTTTGATACCCGATTGTCCATCAGATTTGGACTCAATATTTATGAGAGGTTTAATTAGTGATTTGATCACTAATTAACTCAATTTTATTGAGTAATTAATTTTGGATCAAGTCCAATTGAATTGGATTCAGTTGGGTTTGACCCGATTAGGTTAAGTGTTGACCTAATCGTCGAAGTGGTTTGGTCCCTGATTTGATCAGAGGTTGGGCTTAGTCAATTCCTGATTTGATTAAAATTTTATTGAGCCTAATTAAGTTTAATTAAGTTGGGTTTAAATTAGTCTAATTGGGCCTAACTTATTTGGTTCAATTAGGTTGGTTTAAATAATGAAACCACCTTGACCCAAACTCCCTGCGCCACCTCACATTCACTGCGCCCATTTGAATTCACGAGAAGGAATTTCTCGTGAATTTCTTTTCATGCAAAGCCCTCCCCACGCCCACATTTGTGCACCATATGGATGGATAAAGCTGATTAGTTAACCATTCAAATTCAAAGCGTGTTTGAATTTGAATGGATAACTTATCTCTTATGCCTTCATGCTTATCCATCTTGTGTGCCACATAACTTACACGAGAAAAGGTTTCTCATGAAACATTTCATGCACAAAGAGTCCACGCCCTTCTCTTCTCACGGTATTTGTGGAAAGGGATGAGTTGGTTTGCATTTGAATTCAAACTCAATTTGAATTCAAATGTGCAACCACTTATCTTTATTCTCTCACGCGGATAAGACACGTTCGACGTTGTTTTAAAAAGGGGAGATAGGTGGGGCGTGTGTAAGAAATTTTTGGAAGAAAGTTTGGGCATGAGGAACCTTTCTGCATGAGGTGAAGCTCCAAAACCTTTCGAGAGAAAAAGAAAGAAAAGAAAGAAAAAGGGTGCAGAGTTTTTTCTTAGTGTACCTTAGGGTTTCAGCCTGGGGTTCGGGAAGTGAGAAGGTGAGCTACGAGTGTCGTGAGCCCACCAAATTTTAGAAAAATCTTCAACATCTTCTAAAGCATGTCTCCTAATGATTCAGAGCATCCAAAAAATCGACAGACATCGATCGAAGGAGTTCAATCAGCATCAGCCGTCAAAAGGGCTCTACAACGAGCTAGCACTCGTGAGGAGCCGATCAGACCGGGAGCCTCGTGTGAATGATCCACAGAGGTCACATACCCTGTGTGGCTGTGTTGCGGCAATCAGAGCCTCCCGATGGTGATCAGATTGTGGAGATCGACTACCCGCATAAAGGTATTATGTTCTGAACACATTACAGTAAAGTGTTTACTGTTCAAATTCAAATTTCAAATTTAAATGCATGCATGCTGTATATCATATTTAAATCTTAGTGTAGAGTAAATACATGTTAATTAATTAGATTAATTAATATTTTCTACTGTAAAACCATAATTTTAAAAAAGTTTTAAAATTATCATTTTATCCCTGCACTGAATTTCACTTCAAATGGTATCAGAGCGGGTTCTAAGATATGATATATGAATTTGCATGCGTAGATTAAGTTATAATCTAAAAGTTTAAATTTAAAATTTGAAATTTAAAATTTAAAATTTGAATTTTGAAAGTTGTTCAAAATTTAAAATTCAAACATTTGAAATTCAAAATTTAAAATTTAAATTTTAAAATTTAAAATTCGAAATTTAAAATTCAAAAATTTGAATTTCAAAATTTAAAATTTAAAATTTGAAATTTGAAATTTGGTTGAAATTTCAAATTTAAAATTCAAAATTTGAAATTTGAAATTTATTTGAAATTTAAAATTCAAAATTTTAAATTTGAAATTTAAAATTTGAAATATAAATTTTAAAATTGGTATATTTAGATATACTTGATCCAAGTAGCAAGTAATTGAATTGGGTTGGTTGCCATGGCCGTCCGGTCATAGGAGAAAAATAGGGTTTAAAGGTCCTTTCCTCCCATTCGATGGGGTCTCCTATGGTGGTAGGGGTGCCGCTGCAATTATATCCCATGCAGATGAAGCAGTGAAAGGACTTAATTGTAAAGGTTCAATTGTAAAATTTATCATGAATATGTTAGATTAGATCTAAAGCAATATTCATGATTTATTTTGATTGAGTTATTTTCTGTTATGTAATTAGCAATAGGATTGCTATTTATGAAATGTGCTGATCTATTTGTGAAATGAGTCAACATATTTGATGAACAGAAAAATAAAACCTTTCAAATTTAAAAATTACTTTTGAAAAGCCAAACCCTGATCCATCAGCCCAAAATACTTAATTAAAAGAATTAAGTATTGTCAAGTTGGTCTAGAATTGTGAATTAAGACCTAAGACAATTGCATAAACTTGTGGATCAATGGGTTAGATGGATTAGGTCTATAATTGGGTTAGACCTAAGGTTAGCTTAAAGAAATGGACTAAAATAGAGTAATTGATCAAATCTAATCAAAAGTTAAATTAAATTAGGTCAAGGACACTCTAGACTCAACTCCAATAGTTGTAGTTGAATGGGTCCATGTCTTTAACTAGATCAAGATGGACTTAATTCATGGCTACACGGTGGAACCCTATTTACTAAGTTGATCATATTAAAACTAATGAACCGGTTGGTGTCTAAGGTAAGTTTGGCAGTTTGATCAGTGGTTCTTAAGTGGGAGCTACTCGCATTGATTCGATCTCTAACGATTAATGGCTTATCCCCACCACAGATCTCACTTCCCAGGCCAACCTGGTGAGTTAGGTTTTGATTAGATCACTTGGTGATTAGAGCTCACCCATATCATTAGGTAAATCAATGTGACTGATTTAGGTGCTCCTAATGCCAGCTTTAATTAATTTTTTTTTAATCTGACTTGGTGAAGTCAGTGGGAGGATTAAAATTGGCTGAAAAGTTATTCTCTTCTATCCTTTAATAAAATCCTCAAAAATTATTAGGTCCTAAAAATGATTAAGTTATAGTGATAACTAAGTCATAGCCTCCCATTAAGTGAGTGATAATGAGTCCATTAGTTTAATAATCATTGGAGGCCCAAAGGCCTGGTGCTTATTGGCTAATGAAATTATCATTCATAATATGATAATTTGGTTTGAGTCTTTCTGATGGTGGTCAGATTGGCCGGCCAAAGTCGGGCCTGATCATTTATTGATCCGATTCACCAAATCAAGTCATGTTAATGGTTGGACCTAATCCGATCTTTTCAGTGGAGGCCAAAGACTACTGATTAGGTTCTGGGGCAAAATTGATTACTAGAAGTTGTTTAGAGAAACAACTGGTTATGAACCTACCCATAGATGCACATGGGTTGACCAACCAAAGTTGGGCTCGTGTGTAGTCTGTGTGGATTCTAGTACCCACTAAGGAATTAAAGTAATTCCTCGAATTGGAGGTTGAAGCTACCAGCTCGTAAAAATATTGGGAGAAACTTTAGACTAAAGTCTAAGTCTTTAGTATTAATAATTTATGTACTAATAGAGATCTGGTTTTTCTTTATGCAGCTATGGCCACTACCCTATCGCTCCAGTCATTATTAGATAATGACAAGCTCATGGGACCGAATTTTGATAGCTGGTATCAAAAATTAAAAATTATCCTTGAGCATGAGCGGATCCTTTATGTAGTAACGAATCCGACACCCGAGGAGCCAGCCCCGAATGCGAGAGGGACGGTTTGAGATACTTACCAGAAGTGGCTCAACGATCGGACCACCATTCGATGCATAATGCTGGCGGCAATGAATGATGAGTTTAGCCACAGGTTTGAGAACGCCCAGCCACAGGAGATGCTTCAAATGTTGAGCGACTCCTTTGGCACGCCTGATGACATTGAAAGGTATAAAACTAGTTGTGCCATTTTTAATGCTCGGATGAGGGAAGGAGCCTCAGTCACTGATCATGTACTATACATGATCGAAATGATTGAGTGCCTAAGTAAATTGGACTTTCCTCTGCATGAGCAGCTCGGTAAGGATGCGATCCTTAATTCATTGCCCAAGTCCTTCCTCCCCTTCCTTACTTATTTTCGAGTGACAAAGCCTGCAGTGCACTTCCATGGCTTGTTGGGGTTGCTGCAGAACTTTGAGAATGACCACCAACTCCACAAGGAGTCGGTGAATGTTGTGGAAGGGTCTTCTTCTGGTCGTCGACCCTTTAAGAAAGGAAAGAAGAACAAAAAGAAGAAGAATAAGAAGGTGCAGTCACATGCTGGGACGTCTGCACAGGGTCAGACCAAGAAGCGCAAGCCCGACCAGAGCCAGGCGGAGTGCTTCTTTTGCAAGAAGCAGGGGCACTGGAAGAGGAACTGTCCTCTATACATTGCCTTCCTGGACCCAAACAGGCCGAAGAAGATGCAAGGTAATTATATGATAACACCTTGCAATTTTTTCATATGTGATACTACTGCTTGGGTGTTGGATACTGGAAGCCCTTATCATATTTGCAATTCGATGCAGGGTCTGCAGGTCAGTAGAAGATTTGATGATGGCGACAGGTTCCTGAATGTTGGAGATGGAAGCAAAGTTTCAGTTCTAGCTTTAGGAATTATGAACCTTGTAATCAATTCTCGTAATATAATTCTGAGTGAATGTCACTATTGTCCAAGCTTTTTATTAAATATTATTTCTGTAGGCCTTTTGGCCATGTACGGTTATCAATTTTTAATAAAAAAAAATATTTATAATATCATTTTGAATGGTGTTATAATGTTTGTTGGACAACTAGATAATGAAATTTACTTACTGTCACAGCCTGTTAACGTGGTTCAAACCTCTGGTAAATGCTCTAGAATAGATAATGTGTCAGATGTCTACCTTTGACACTGTAGGTTAGGTCATATCAATAAGAACAGGATAAACAAGTTGGCTTAAGAAGGAATTTTGAAGTTGGTGATTGTGAATCACTTCCAACCTGTGAGTCCTGTCTTCTTGGAAAGATGACCAAGTCACCTTTTACTGAAAAAGATGAGCGAGCCAGTGAACTCTTAGGTCTGGTACATTCTGATGTATGTGGACCCATGAGCTCAAGTGCAAGAGGTGAATATTTCTACTTCATTTATTTCACAGACGACCTATCGAGGTATGGGTATGTCTATTTAATGAAGCATAAGTCGGAGTCATTTGAAATGTTCAAACTATTTCAAAATGAGGTAGAAAAATAAACTGAGAAGTGTATTAAAACTCTTCGATCTGATCGAGGAGGTGAATACCTTTCCAATGAATTTCTGACATATTTAAGGGAGAATGAGATTCTCTCTCAGTAGACTCCTCCTGGAACACCACAGCTTAATGGTGTGTTTGAAAGGAGGAATCGGACCTTGTTAGACATGGTCCGATCCATGATGGGGTTTGCTGGTCTGCCGATCTCCCTCTGAGGATATGCACTCGAATCGGCTTGTTACCTTCTAAATAGGATTCTGAGTAAGTCTGTAACCAAAATGCCATATGAGTTATGGATAGGACGTAAGCCAATACTCTCGCACCTTAGGATTTAGGGGTGTCCGGCTTACGTTAAACATTTAATTACGGACAAGCTTGGACCTAGGTCTGACAACTGTAATTTTATAAGGTACCCAAAAGAGACCAAAGGATAATATTTCTACCTAGCTGATGAGCAAAAAGTGTTTGTCAGCCTTAAGGCAATCTTTTTAGAAAAAGAGTTCTTTGGTGAAGGGACTGTTGCCTCTAAGGTCGAACTTGAGGAAGTTCGGCGGTGAAAAAATCAACACAAGTAGCTGAACCTGAACTGGATTTGGTTAGATCAGATCTGGAGCCCATTGTTCCTGCACCCTTAAGGCGATCTGGTAGAGTACCACATCAACCGGACAGATACTATGATTTCTTAGTCCGGGATGGCGATCCTATCGAACTTGATGAAAATGATGAGGATCCGATCAGCTACATGGATGCAATGCAAAGATCTGACTCTGAGAAATGGCTAGACACCATGAATTCTGAAATGGAGTCCATGAAGGTCAACGATGTGTGGACATTGGTTGACCCACCCGAAGGAGTAAAACCCATAGGGTGTATGTGGGTCTTTAAGAGGAAGAGGGGCGCAGGCGGAAAGATGGAGACCTATAAAGCCCGTCTGGTTGCTAAGGGATATCGTCAATGTTATGGTATAGACTATGACGAGACATTTTCTCTTATGGCAATGCTCAAATTCATTCGGATTATACTTGCGATAGCTGCCCATCTGGATTATGAAATCTGACAGATGGATATGAAAACAGCTTTCCTAAATGGAAAGCTGGACGAAGAGGTGTATATGATACAACCTGAAAGATTCACATCCACAGATGAGTCTAAGGTGTGCAGGCTACAGAGGTCCATTTGTGGACTTAAGCAGGCATCCTGGAGTTGGAACATACATTTTGATAAGACGATCAAGATGTATGGCTTCATTAAGAATGGAGAAGAGCCCTGCATTTATAAATGGGCTAATGATCCAGTAGTGGTATTTCTTGTATTGTATGTGGATGACATTCTCTTAATCGAAAATGATGTCCCTGCATTACAGGGAATAAAGATTTGACTGTCGTCACAATTCTCCACGAAGGATCTGGGAGAAGCTTCCTACATCCTAGGGATGAGGATCTATAGGGATAGATCTAAAAGGTTGCTTGGCTTATCCCAGTCCACGTACATTGATACTATGCTGAAAAGGTTCAGCATGGAGAATTCCAAGAAAGGCTATCTACCGATAGGCCATGGAATTTCTCTCTCAAAGAGAGATTGTCTGACAACACCTCAAGAGAGAGAGCATTTGGGTAGAATTTTATATGCTTCAGTAGTGGGATCTATCATGTACGCCATGACATGTAGACGACCAGATGTGGCATACTCACTAGGGGTAGTGAGTAGATACCAATCTGATCCAGGGGAGAATCACTGGAAGGTTGTTAAAACCATCCTGAAGTATTTAAGAAATACTAAGGACCAGTGGCTTGTTTATGGTGAATCAGACTTGAGACTTATAGGGTTTACAGACTATAGTTTTCAGTCTAATCACGATGACAGCAAGAGTGTGTCGGGATTTATTTTTACCCTTAATGGTGGGGCTGTCTGCTGGAAGAGTTCTAAGCAGCACACAGTGGCTGATTCAGTTTGCAAGGCAGAGTATGTCACTGCATCAGATGCTGCCAAAGAAGCGGTGTGGCTGAGGAAATTCATCACCGAGCTCGGAGTAGCACCCTCCCTTGTTGGTCCAGTTCTGCTCTACTGTGACAGCTCTGGAGCCATTGCTCAGGCGAAGGAACCAAAGGCACACCGCGGACGAAGCATATTCTGCGCTACTACCATCTCATCTGTGAAATCATGGATCGAGGAGATGTCGACCTTCAGAAGATTGACGGGAAGGAGAATCTGGCTAACCCATTCACTAAAGCCATTGCGGTGAAGGAGTTCGACGACTTCAAGTCGAAGATGGGTATTAGATACTGCACCGATTGGCTTTAGGCCAAGTGGGAGATTGTTTGGAATAGTGTCCCAAAGTCAATCATCAGCCTATTGACGGTTGTGCTCTTTGTTGTATTAGTACATAAATCATAAATAAATAAAAGTTATTTTGATATTTTTCATCACAAATTATCATCTTCTAATGAACTCCTGTGTTGTGGTGAAGTCCTTAGGACTATTTAGACTCGACAAAGGAGGATTTATCGTTTAGTCCTTAAATCTGTTCGCGATCAAATGATACGTTGTTACCAAGGATAACAATGTTTATCGAGCATAGGTCATTGTGTACCATATAGGTTGGTTGTCCTCTTAACCAAAGAGTGTGGAGACACTGGTATGGCATACAGGTGAGATGTAAGGGTATATCTGCACTGAACGTGACCGACTCCGGAGCTATTTCTGCTATCAAGATTTACTCCAATGGGATATGGGTATAACTGTCCATCCGACCTGAGACCGCCATGGTGACTTGCAAGCAACTCACTATACTTAGGCACTGGACTATCTGAATTTCTAATTCAGTGATGGAAGGATGCTGGGTGTAGTCAAGTACTTGACTTGTCGGTGCGTGTGTCAAGATGGGATTGACCACTCCAGTTCAGGAGCTGTGTACAGTCGTGTTTTAATTTAGCAAAATCTTGGTCAAGGTAGTCCTAGTGAGGTGTCACAGGACTGTTTGAGTTGAGCACAACTCGGATGATCTAATCAGGATTGACAGTTTAACCCTGAGTCGTCCTATACACAGGGGTCAAAAGGGATGAATTATACAGTAACCATATTCACGTAGGTCCTGAGTGTTGCGATTATGACTATTCTACCTATCCGGACGTCGGATATCATTGCTAGATGGTCACTTCGATTAGTACAGGAATTGGTTCCTGTGCTACTGGCTTAGGTTCGAACCTGCAGGGTCACACACATTAGAGGTTCCTATCTGATCTGATGGCTGATGAAGAGTCTTAATATTCATGGACTATGAGTCCTACATGTCTAGGACTCTATGATCGAGAATCAGGATTCTCTGATCATGAGTCCCACGCATTTTGGGTACCGGGATCAAGAGTCCCACTGGTTTGGGACTCTTCGATCAAGGTTTCATATTGATGGACTTTGATACCCGATTGCCTATCAGATTTGGACTCAATATTTATGAGAGATTTAATTAGTGATTTGATCACTAATTAACTCAATTTTATTGAGTAATTAATTTTGGATCAAGTCCAATTGAATTGGATTCAGTTGGGTTTGACCCGATTAGGTTAAGTGTTGACCTAATCATCGATGTGGTTTGGTCCCTGATTTGATTAGGGGTTGGGCTTAGTCAATTCCTGATTTGATTAAGATTTTATTGAGCTTAATTAAGCCTAATTAAGTTGAATTTAAATTAGTCTAATTGGGCCTAACTTATTTGGTTCAATTAGGTTGGTTTAAATAATGAAACCACCTTGACCCAAACTCCCTGCGCCACCTCACATTCACTGCACCCATTTGAATTCACGAGAAGGAATTTCTTGTGAATTTTTTCTCATGCAAAGCCCTCCCCACGCCCACATTTGTGCACTATATGGATGGATAAAGCTGATTAGTTAACCATTCAAATTCAAAGCGTGTTTGAATTTGAATGGATAACTTATCTCTTATGCCTTCATGCTTATCCATCTTGTGCGCCACATAACTTACACGAGAAAAGGTTTCTCGTGAAACCTTTCCACACACAAAGAGTCCATGCCCTTCTCTTCTCACGCCATAAGTGGATAGGGATGAGTTGGTTTGCATTTGAATTCAAACTCGATTTGAATTCAAATGTGCAACTACTTATCTTTATTCTCTCACGCGGATAAGACACGTTCGACATTGTTTTAAAAAGGGAAGAAAGGTGGGGCATGCGTAAGAAATTTTTGGAGAGAAAGTTTGGGGTGTGAGAAACCTTTCTGCATGAGGTGAAGGTCCAAAACCTTTCGAGAGAAAAAGAAAGAAAAGAAAGAAAAAAGGGCGCAGAGTTTTTTCTTAGTGTACCCTAGGGTTTCAGCCTGGGGTTCGGGAAGTGAGAAGGTGAGCTACGAGTGTCGTGAGCCCACCAAATTTCAGAGAGATCTTCAATATTCTCTCAATCATATCTGGTGATGATCTGAAGTATTTGAAGAATCGACAGACATCGATCGAAGGATTCGATCAGCATCAACCATCAAAAGGGCTCTACAATGAGCTAGCACTCGTGAGGAGCCGATCAGACCGGGAGCCTTGTGTGAATGATCCGCAGAGGTCAGACATCCTGTGTGGCTATGTTACGATGATCAGAGCCTCTCGATGGTGATCAGATTACAGAGATCGACTACCCGCATAAAGGTATTATGTTCTGAACACATTACAGTAAAGTGTTTACTATTCAAATTCGAATTTCAAATTTAATTGCATGCATGTTGTATATCATATTTAGATCCTAGTGTAGGATAAATCTATATTAATTAATTAGATTAATTAATATTTTTTATTATAAAATCATAATTTTAAAAAAGTTTTAAAATTATCATTTTACCCCTGCACTGAATTTCACTTCATCTTCTACCTGTTGAACTTCATCAAGCTCGATTTTAGAGACACTTATTCCTTCACTAAAATTTTTTTTTTTCAAAAAATATGCCTTACTGTTGACAAAAATCTTTTGTTCAATAGGCAAGTAAAAGTAATATCTCCTTGTTTCCTTGGGGTACCTTATGAAGTTACATTTATCGGACTTAGGACTAAGCTTGTCAGTTTGTAATCGTTTAACATAAGCCGGACACCCCCAGACCTTAAAGTAAGAAAGATTCGGCCTATACCCTAACCATATCTCATATGGCATCTTACTAACTGATTTACTCAAAATATTATTGAGCACAAGACAGGCTGTTTCAAGTGCATATCCCCAAAAAGAGATTGATAGAGTTGCAAACCCCATCATGGACCGAACCATATCTAACAAGGTTCGATTCTTCCTTTCTGAGATGCTATTATGCTGTGGTGTCCCTGAAAGGATCCATTGAGAGAGAATCTCATTTTCTCCTAAATATATCAAAAATTCACTGGAGAGGTATTTACCTCCTCGATCAGATCGAAGAGTTTTAATATTTTTTCCAATTTATTTCTCTACTTCATTACAGAACCATTTGAATATTTCAAATGATTCAGACTTGTGTTTCATCAAGTAGATGTACACATACCTAGATAGGTCATCTGTGAATGTAATGAAATAGCTATACCCTCCTCTGACACATGTGCTCATGGGTCCACATACATCAAAATGTATCAGACCCAGTACATCACTGGCTTGTTTACTTTTTTCAGTAAAAGGTGACTTGGTCATCTTTTCAAGCAAACAAGACTCACAAGTAGGTAACGATTCATAATCGTCTTTATCAAGATTTTTTTCTTGAGCTAACCTGTTCATCCTGTTCTTGTTGATATGACCTAGCCTATAATGCCAAAGGTAGGCATCCATGACATCATCTATTCTAGGGTGTTTATTTGAAATATATATTACATTAGGCCTAGATATAATATAGATACCATTGTTCAACTATCCACATAAAATTGTAACACTATTCAAAATGATATCATAAAAATTTTTCTTTATTGATATTTCATAATTAGAATTGATCGAAAGGCCTACAGAAATAATATTTAAAAGAAAACTAGAACATTAATGATACTCATCAAGAACAATGTAATTAGACTCGAATACAAGCTTGATGATTCTTAAAGCTAGTACTGAAATTGATCTTCCATCTCCAACATTCAAGAATCTCTCGCCATCTCCAAATCTCTTAGTCACCTGAAGATCCTACAACGAAATGCAAATGTGAATAGGGCTACCGATATCCAATACCCAGGTCATTGTATCAAAAGAAAAGAAGTTACAAGGTGTTATCACATAAGTATCTTGTCCAGCAACTGATTGCTTCCTCTTCTTTGGCCTGTTCGGATTAAGGAAAGTGATATACTGAGGATAATTCTTCTTTTAGTGATCCTGCTTCTTGTAAAAGAAGCACTCTACCTGACTTTGATCAGTCTTGAACTTAGGTTTCTGAGACTAACTCCCAGCATCAGGCACCTTTTTATTCTTCTTCTTTTTTTCTTTCTTAAAAGGATGATGATTACTCGAAGAAATTCTCCCACTAGATTCACCATCTCCTTGTAGAGCTGGTGATCTTTCTCAAAAGTCTGTGGCAACCCCAAGAGACCGTGACAGTTGACTACAGGCTTCATCATTCTAAAATGACTGAGGAATGGCAAGTAGGACTTGGGTAGGGAGTTCAGGATCGCATCCTTCCCCAGGTGTTCGTGCAAGGGAAAATTGAGTTTACTCAAGTTTTCAATCTGCTCGATCATGTACAATACATAATCAGTAACAGATACACCCTCCCTCATTCGGATGTTAAAAATGATGCAACAAGTCTTGTGCCGCTCAATGTCGTCAAGGGTACTAAAAAAATCCCTCAACACTTGAAGTATTTTCTCTGACTGAGCCTCTTCAAACTTTCGACTGAACTCGTCATTCATGGAGGCCCGCATGATGCAATGAACTGTGGTGCGATCGTTGAGCCACTTCAAATAAGTATCTCGAATCGCTCTTTGAATGTTGGGAGTAGGCTCCTCAGGTGTCGGATCTGTTATCATATAAAAGATCTACTCGTTTTCTAGGATAATCTTTAACTTTCGATACCAATTATCGAAATTTGATTCGATTAGCTTCTCACTATCCAATAGTGATCGGAGCGACAAGTTTGAGGCCATATCTGTACACATAAGAAAAATATAAAACCTAATTAGTATATGAATTTGTTGATCCTAAAGATATAGACTTTAGTCTAAAGGTTCTTCTACTATTTTATACAAATTGGTAGCTTCTATCTCTAATTCAGAAAATTACCTTAATTCTTTAGTGGGTACTAGAATCCACACAGACTACATATAGGCCTGAGGATAGATCGATCAACCCATATGCATCTATGGGTGGTTCTCAATCAATTATTTCTTCAAATAATTTTTAGTACTTAATTTAGCATCAGATTTTATTTCAGTAGGTGATGGACCTACACTGAAAGTTTCGATTAGGTCAAACCATTAACATAAACCTGCTCAGTGATTCTAACTAATGAGTAATCAGATCTGAGGATGGCTCAGTCAACCTAACCATCATCAAATAGTTTAACAGAATCATTATATGATGAATGATAATTCCATCATTCAGAAAGAACACCAGATGGATGGCGCCTACAATGTCAATCAGAAATAATGGATCCATTATCACTCACCTTAATGGGAGGCTATGATCTAGTTATCACCATAACTAGCTCATTTTAGAGATCTAATAATTTAGAGAATTTAATTAGTTTAGAGAAGAAAGAAGAGAAGATCAATCAGTGGACCATAATCTTTCCACTGATTTCACTAAGTCATTGAATAGGGTTAGGTCATGCTGATTGAACTAACACCTAGATTAGTCACACTGATCAATCTTAATGGTATGGGCTAACTCAAATCACTTAACGATCTAATCAAAATCTAATTCATCAAATTGGTCAGGTAAGTGAGATCGATGGGAGGGTCTGCTAAACTTGCCTTAGACACCATCGAAATGACCAGGTAAGCCGCTCTTAATTAAAAATCATCGGTCGAAATATCAAACTTACCTTAGACACCAATTGATTAACTAATTTCAATTTGACCAACCTAATGATTCGGGTTCAACCACTGAGCCACAATCAAGGTCCATTCGATCTAATCAAAGACATGAACTTGACCATCTACAACTATTGTACTAGAGAAATCCTAATTAATCTAATATAACAATTGGTTAGAATTAATCAATTTTTTTACATGGTCAACCAATTTTTTGATTCTAATCTTAGGTCTAATCCAATTAAAGAGAAGGATCTGATTTGAGCTAACCCACGCCCCATGTTTTATGCAATGTCATTAGATCTAAATCATAATTCTAGATCTATTAAGTTTAACACTTAATTCTTAATTAAGTTTTGCATCAATATGGTTAAGATTTTGAAAATAATTTTTCATATAAATTTTTCATATTAAATCATAAAATATTTTAGATCAAATCTAAATTTTTATGATTTTAAATCAAAATAATTTTGATTAAACAAGATTAGATGTAACTAGTTTCTTCGCAACTAGCATCACATACAACAACACCTAGGGTTTCAAGATCTAGGATTTTGCAAGAAAGTAAGTTTTCTTTTTTTACTTTCTTCTTCATGAGACCTCATAGTAGTACCCCTACATGCCATGAAGAGCATCCCATTGAATGGGAGGAGAGGGTCATGAAACTCTACTTACTCCTATGATTGGATGGCCTGATGATTACCCAATCTGAGTACTTGGCTACTCAGAATATCTAATTTAAACAGATAATAATCAGATCTAAAAATAAACTAATTTAGATCTAACCTAAATCATAAATAATCAGACCAAATAAGAAAAAATTAGATCTAAAGTGATATTAATTTACATCAAAACAACCATACTCTGATACCAATTGAAAAAAATATGCGACAATGCAGTACATACGATTTTAAATTTTTTGTATAGTGGAAATGAATGATTAAACAATTTAATCCTAATTATATGTATAAGATCTAATCTTAAACTATCACATCATTATCTTTGATATAAAAAATATATACTTTAGATCTGAAAATAAAAATATGCATCGATCTCATCGATGCTGAAAATCTAGATCTAACTATTAGATCTACCATAGGGATCAAAACAAGTTAGAGATCATTACCAAATAAATTTTGATCTTTATCTTCTCTGGTCCAATGGTTGAAGAAGGTGTTTCTTAGATCACTCATAGCCACACAAAGTCATCTGGCCTCTATAAAAAAATTCATGTGAAGACTGGCAAGATAAGGGACTTAGAGATGCTAGTCTGCAAGCAACTTTGACAGCTGATCTCTTCTTTCTTCTATAAGCATCTTAGACACTCCAAAGTAGTAGAAAATCTAGAGGAGGAAAAGAGGAGAAGGAGAAAAGCTCTAAAAAATCAAAAAATAGTAAGAGAATTGATCATCCATCATGCCAAAGGAGAGGAGACTCCTTTATATAGACTTGGAATTAGGATTTCATCCAAGGGAGGATGCCATATACACCACGCCACAAACCTTTTTGGGTGTCCAAAAATTTTTAGATTAGAGAGTTGGTGTGGGGAGGGAGATCTTGTATCTCACGCACCTAAAAACTCTCCAAGAAAAATAGAAAAAAATCAATATGGCACCAACAAATTTTCTTGTATGAAATTTTTTTTTCCAGTTTACATCTTATCTCTAATTCGGATCGCATTCGAATTAGGCAATAGATAAGATTATGACTCATCAAACATTGCCATCCACTCTTATTAGACCCTCTATCATAACATCAAAAATTACAACCCAATCCAATTAGGCATGGAGAAATTGGCATGGGTTCAGGAGTGGCACAAAAGATAAGGATAGAGTCCAAGTTGACAAGGACTCTTCTTTTTTAATTCTGATTCTAATCCAAATCAAATTTGGATTGAACCCACTGATAGAAATGAACCTAATCCAATTAAAAACCTAGATATCTCATCAAATTTCTAACCTAATTAGAAATTAGTCGAGTCAAAATCCTGATCGAATCAGGATCAAATTTTTCTTGTAATTGGACTCGATCATATCAAACCTAATCAGAGTTGAACTGAATCCAATTCAATTAGACTTGATCCAAAGCTCTTTGCTCAATCAAATTGAGTTAATTAGTAATTTAATTACTAATTAATTTTCTATTAATAGTAGAGTCTCAGTCCCAGTGGGACTCTCCCACAGAGTTCTAGTCCGAGTAGGACTCTTCATCGGAGTCACAATTCAATTGGAATCCTTAGCTATCTAATCTGACCAAATCTTCTAATGCGTATGATCCTATAGGTTCGAACCTAAGTCGGTAGCATAAGAATAACTTTCTATACCAATCGATGTAACCATCTAGCAATGGTGACCAGACGATTGGATAGGTCGAAATATTACAAAGCAACCTTCTAGAACTAACTGGCATATGGTTATCGTATAATTCATCCCTTTGATCCAAATGCTCAAGGTGACCTAGGGTTTAACTGTCAACCCTAATTTAGTCGATCATATTATATTTCAACCTTTCAAATCTATCTCATGGATTATCCTAGTCAAGATTTTACTGAATTAAAATATATTGATGCATATCTCCTACTAATTCAGAGGGGTCAATTCTATCTTGACTCACACACCGACTTGATAAGTACTTGACTGCACCCAATATCCTTTCGTTATTAAGTTAGAAACTTAGATTGTCTGATATTAAAGTACAGTGAGTTGCTTACAGATCATCATAGTGATCTCAGATCTAAAGGACACTTATACTCATACCCTTCACAAGCTACTCTTGACAGCAAAGTACTCGACACATAGTCATATTTGATACGAATGTACTCCTATATTTTATCTGCATGTCATAACAATGTCTCCATACTCCTTAGTTAAAAGGATAATTAACTCATATGGCACACAAAGACCTACACTTGATATCGCTATCGTCCTAGTAATAGCGTATCATTTGGTCGCAAATATTTTTAAAGACTTAATGACAAATCCTCCTTTGTCAATTAATTATAATCCTAAGGACTTTATTACAATACAGGAGTTCAAAGATGATCAATTTATCATAAAAATATTAAATAATTTTTATTAATAAAAATTCATATATAATTTACAAAATGAGCACAATCGTCTAATGATTGACTTTGGGATATATTTTCCAACACTTTGTACCTGTTGCAAGCAAAAATCTAATTTCTATCTCTTGCTTAATGCATAAAAATTATACAATTAGTTTCTTTAAGGATGACTGTAATATTTACTTTAGAAATAATAAAATTAAAAGTGATTTTCTTATCAACAGTCTCTTTCAGTTACATATAGATATTTCTGAGAATTATGTCAAGTAAAATATGAATGCCATAGGTTCAAAATGTCCTAGAGATAATATAAATAAAAAGTATTTATGGTATCTAAGGCTAGATCACATAGGAGAAGACAGGATTAAAAAATTGAAGAAAATTAGACTGTTGGGTCCGTTGATTTTCGAGTCATATCCGGTTTGTGAGTCATGCCTTCAGAAAAAAATGACCAAGCTATCCTTTATAGGATATGGGAAAAGAACCACAGAAATACTTGCTCTAGTGCATTCTAATGTTTGCGGCCCATTCGATGTGCTAGCCAGAGAAAGTTTTTTCTGCTTTATTAATTTACTGATGATTTTTCACAGTATGGGTATGTGTACCTTATGCATCACAAGTTTGAGATCTTTGAAAAGTTTAAAGAATTCAGACATAAAATAGAGAAATAAATTCGAAAGTCCTTAAGATTTTTTGATCAAATCGAGGAGGTGATACCTTAGTAAGAATTTTTGAATTATCTTAAGGAAGATGGTATAGTCTCATAGTGTTCCACTTAGAATGCCTCAACTCAACAAAATTTTAGAATAGAAAAATTAGATCTTATTAGATATAGTCTTTCTATGATGAGCTTCACAGACCTTCCTATTTTTTTTAGGGATATTATCTTTTGATTACCATTTATGTGCTGAATAGGATTCCATCTAAAACTATTCCTATCACACCATGTGAGATATGCCATGATAAGAAATCAAATTTGAGTCACCTCAAGATTTGGGATTGTTCAGTCCATGTCAAATGACAATAGACGGACAAGATAGAAATCAGATCCCTTAGAGCTCATTTTATTAGATATCCTAAGGAGTCTTTGGGATATTACTTCTATCTTCTGAAAGATCACAATGTGATTGTGAGTCGACATGCAGTCTTTCTTGAAAAATAGTTTATTCAAGATGAAGGTATGGGAAGATAAATTAGGCTCGAAGAGAAAGTCTCTGAAGAGCAGCGAGTCTTGAAACCTGAGGAACCAATTCAGTCTGAGCTGATCCACACACTTCCTCCTCCACCTCATAAGTCTAATAGGATTTTCCATCCTCTTGAGAGGTACTTAGGTATTATCTTAGAGGATGTAGAGAAAATATTTCTCACAGAAAATGGGGTACATGAAGATGACCCTAAAATCTATAACGAGACAATAATAGATATCGACTCCAAGAAATGGTTAGAGGCAATGAAGTCAGAAATTGATTTGATACACTCAAACCAAATCTGGATCTTGGTAGATCCACCTGAAGGTATTGTATCTATTCAGTGTAAATGGATCTTCAAGAAAAAGATAGGTGCAGATGAAAAAGTAGAGACCTTTAAAGCTAGGCTGGTGGTGAAAGGGTATAGTAAGCATGAAGGTATTGACTATCAGGATACCTTCTCTCCTATGGCCATGCTTAAGTCCATCCGCACACTGCTTATTGTTGCAGCATATTTCGATTACGAAATATGACAAATGGATGTGAAAATGGCTTTATTAAAAGGATATCTTGAGAAAGATATCTATATGAAATAGCTACTTGATTTCACTTTCAGTGATAGTGATCACAAAGTTTACAAACTACAAAGATCTATTTATGGACTCAAGCAAGCATCTCAGAGTTGGAATGCTCATTTCAACGATGTAATTAAATCATTTGGTTTCATCAAGAATGAGAAGAAACCATATGTCTTTAGAAAGGTTAGTGGGAGCACTGTCATATTTCTCATATTGTACATGGATGACATCCTCCTGATTGAAAATGATATTTTCATATTAAGATCAGTCAAAGTTTGGTTATTCAAGAAATTTTTCATGAAAGATCTAGGTGAGCCATCCTTCATTTTGAGAATTAAGATCTATAGAGATAGATCTAGGAAGATACTAGGATTGTCATAGAAAATGTACATTAAAGAAGTACTGAAGAGGTCGGCATGAAAAACTCTAAGAGGGATTTAGTACCCTTCAGACATAGTATTCATCTCTCCAAAAAAATATGCCCCAACACACCAGAAGAAATTGAACGCATGAGCAAGATACCTTACGCTTCGATCATAGGGAGTCTCGTGTATGCCATACTTTGTATATGACCTGATATCATCTATACTATGAGTGTCATAAGCAGATATCAGTCAAATCCAAATGAAGAGCATTGGACTTCTATGAAATGTATCCTTAAGTACTTGAGAAGGACTAAGGATATATTTTTGATCTTTAGGAATGGAGAACTTAAAGTGTTGGGGTATACTAATTCAAACTTCATGTCTGATACTGATGATTGAAAATCGATATCAGGAAACATCTTCTTATATAATGGTGGCGCTATCAGCTAGAAGAGTTTCAAGTAAACTGTGATTGCAGACTCCACCATGGAAGTAGAATACATCGCTGCATCAGAAGTAGTGAAGGAGGCATTCTGATTCAAAAAATTTATTGCAAAGCTAGGTGTGATGCCATCAGATGCCGTCCCACTCTACTACGATAACAACGATGCCACAGCCCTAGCTAAAGAGCTGTGGTCTCACCAAAAATTTAAGCACATCGAGCGATGGTTCCACCACATCCATAATTACCTCAAAAAAAGATACGTCGAGGTGAAGAGAGTGGACAACATGGCTGATCCACTGACGAAGCAATTGAGCCAGCAAAAGATTGAAGCCCACCTTAAGAAGATGGGACTTAGATTTATAGTCAATTGGCTTTAGTGCAAGTGAGAGTTTGTTGGATGTATGCCCTAAAAGCTAGATTGGTCAATACTTATACAATATTCTTAGGACATCTTTATAAAATTGATTTTGATATTAATAAAATTAGATTATTTCTGTTCTCATTGTGTTTAATTATTTCTATAAATCATCCATTGGGTTAATAGGTATGATAACATATATTCTCAAGAGTTAAGAATTTGAGACATGTTATTATAGTTAACTTATAAATTACTTTTGATCATAGAATCATCATGGAAATAGTGATCGATCTGAAAGATTGGTGTATGATCACTTCCTTCAGATAGATGAGTCTTGAATCTATGGTGTGGAGACACCGAAGTGAAAGTATAGGTGCTTATTAAGAATAAGGGTACTGAGCGTGACCAATCACGAACAGTCATAAAAATATCTATTTTCTCGTCAGTGATATGTTCATAGCTGTGGTTATGTATTTAGTTCTTTGACCTGAGGTGTATTAGCTATTTATCTTGAAGGTGCTGTAGTTTGACTATACCATAACTCGATCTCCTAGCTATATGAAGTCTTGAGGTATATATTGGCTACAATATATTCATTATAAGAATTGGGTTGCACTAAGATAGGATCTATCGATCTCGATAGAGGAGTAGTCCTATGAAGATCATGAGATTGATGTAGGATTTTTGTGGTGCCCCATAGCCTTGGAGGTGACCACAGGTGGAGCTGATTGATAGACTTCAGCTTCACTATGACAGACGCAGTCATAGGCTAGGATGAGAGCGATCTGAGGGTGGAGATGGTGCATAGCATCTACAAGCTCGAGGTTTAGGTGATGAGGACTTCGAGAAGCTTGGTTAGAGCTTCGGATATCTGGGGGACAAGGTAGAGTGAGAAACCAAGAAAGGGCTGAAGACTGTGGTGGAAAGTAGATTTCATAGCACTAGATCGACTCAGTGCCAAACTGGATCGATCAAGTCTGAGAGAGACAAAAAATAGACTCTTGAAAAAACTAACATGATATGCAAGTTAGCCAGCTCAGTTCCAAACTAAGTCGACTAAGTGTCAGGTTAGTCGACTCAGTCTGAGACTAAGCCGACTCAGCTACACGGACAAAGCACAGTGGGATTTCTGATTTCGTCTGGGATCGAATTTTGATCATAGGATCTTAAGATCTGGTTTGTTAGGTCTTAAGGTGTCTAACTCAAGGGTTTAGACTGAGATTAAGTCCAAAGATGAGAGCATGTGAGACATAGGTGTACATGGGCTCGAGTGAGTGCTTTCATATAATTAGATTTAGCCAAGAGAAGTTTTTCAGTTGGGGTTTATTAGGATTTGTTTGTAAACCCTAGGGAATATAAACCATGTGTTGTCACCTATTGTGGAGGATGGAACCAATACAAAGCTTTTCTCCCTAAATTCTCCATCTCACTCTGGTTTGCACGTCGCCCTAGGTAGAGATCAAGCAAAACCCTGGTGTCGCCTTCTTTGATAAAGGTTGCTGGTGTTCTCAAGTATCCATGTCCTTGGAATCTGCATAACAATTAGTATCAGAGCCAAGTGGAGCATGAAGAAGGAAGGAGATGCCTGGATTGAAGTTCTCTGTCAAAGGTATCTTTCTCAATCAGATCTGTATTGTTTGTGATTGTGGTTTGAGATATCATGAGCAACGGATTGAAGATTGATTTTGAAAAATTTGATAAGAAGAAAAACTTCTCAACATGGAGGACAAGGATTGAGGATCTGTTGGTTCAGCAAGAGCTGGATCTGACTTTGGAGGAAAAGTCAGAGGGGATAATAGATCGAGCTTGGAGTTCTCAGGAGAAGAGGGCCTATTCATTGATCAGGTGGTATTTGCCAGACTTGATGTTGTACGGCATGCTGGAAGAGAAGACACCCAAAGGTTTGTGATCAAGGTTGCACTCTCTGCACATGAGAAGGAACATGTGCAACAAGCTTATGCTGAAGAAACAACTCTACAGCCTTCGGATGGAAGGTGGAGATGTGTTGGGACATATTCAGTGATTTGATCAATTGAATGTGGATGTACTCAATTTGTGTGTGGCTATGGAGGAGGAGGACAAGTCCCTGATGTTGCTGTGCTCGCTACTCGAAAGTTTCGATCCACTGGTGATGACTCTGTTGTATAGAAAGAAAACACTAGTGTATGAGAAAATAGTGTCGGTCCTTTGAACGAACGAGCAGAGAGAGTGGATGGTGAGAGGTAGTACAGAGGATCCCCAGGATGCTATGGTGGCTGGTGAAAGGTCGAGGAGGAAAGATAGATGCAAGGCAGTGGGGAGGCAGGCATCCCCAAGGAATATCAGAGAGGTTAGGTGATACATGTGCCGGTAGCTAGGGCACATGAAGAAAGATTGTCCTCAAAGGAAGAGAGAAAAGGGAGAAGGTTCCAGATCGGAGTCATCCTGTATGGTGGTTGAGAGCGATGTATCAAATGATCTTCTAATGTTATCAGCTGGACACAAGGAGGAGGCAAATCGGTGGATACTAGACTATGCTAGCTCTTATGACTGTACACCTCATCGGGCGTGGTTCGCTTCTTACATGCAAGGTTAGGGGCAGCAGGTGATACTAGGAGATGGGAGCTCTAATGGTGTAGCAGAAGTGGGTTCCATCAGACTGAGGATGTTTGATAGAAGAGTGCGGACCTTGATAGATGTGCATCATGTCTCGGATCTCAGGAGAAGCGTAGTATCACTTAGATACTTAGAGGAGAAAGATTTATTTTCAAAAGCTATCCAAGGGTGTTGAATGTCTCTAAGGGCAGCAGGATTGTGATGAGAGGGAGAAGGTTTAGGAGTCGACTGTACCAGATGGAGGGATTTGTTGTGTCCGGAAACATCGAGGTGATTGCTTCAGCCATGGAGGATCATCCGAAGGTCTAGTCAGTGTAGATTAGACAGTTAGTGGTGTGTTTATTAGAGTTGCCTATTGCGAGGTTGTCAGATCATAGAGAGGTGGAGCACCAAGGACAGATGCATCCATAGGTGGAGGAGGAGCATCAGAGAGAGGTTCCTTCATGGATGATGATGAAGTCCACGGCCATGGCACGAGCTCTAGGCATGGAGGTGCAGAGGGAGGTGGAGTTTTTCAGATGCTCAAGCAGCGGTGAGCAAGCACCAAGAGAGAGCCTAAAGGCATATGCATTAGAGATAGATGCTACGGTGGTGACAGAATGCGGAGAGGATCCAAAGACCTATGAGGATGTTGGATGTGTGTCCAGAAGCCAATCTTGGCTAACACATACTTTTTTCTAAGGTATGTTTTGTACTTGTTGGGCAGTCTTAATAACCAATCATGTTTATGTGTCCATGATTTATCCTAAAAATTAACAAAGATGATTTTGTATATTCTTAAAGTATTGAGAATTTGAGACATACATCATTAGTTGTTATTTCTAAATACTCCAGATCGAAGGATCGTCACAGAGGACAGTGATCAATCCATTCGAGATCGGTGCATGGATCACCTCTCTTTAGGACAGATGAGTCTCGAGTCTGCAATGTAGAGACACTGGGGTGAAAGTACAGATGGTTGTTAAAGAATAACTAGCACTAAGCGTGACCAACATGAGAAACTACTTGGATGTCTACTCAGTCGTCAGTGATTTTCTTGATGCTACAGTGGTGTGACTAATCCCTTGATCTGTGGTATATTGGCTATTCATAATGAGGCTATATAGTTTGACTGCACATTCCCTTGATCCCTAGCCATATGGATCCTTGCTGTGTATGTTGGCTATATAAGTTCAGGTTTGCTATTTGGAGTAGGATACACCTAGATGGAATCTATCGACCTTGGTAGAAAAAGAGAAGTCCTATACGATTCGTAAGACTGAGTTCAAAAAAATATCTGACTAGAGTAAGTGTGAAACTGGAAAAAAATTTTCACGGGATTCATAAATGAACTCGAGTCGAGCCAATCTAGCATAGACTGATGATGGGGTTTGATGAGTTCTCCATGACCTTCGTCAAGTTAGGACTCTCGATAGAGGGATTGTATCACACGATAACTGTACCTAAGAGTTTCTTTTCTGTTCTACTGGGTTGTCACTACATATTGCTAGACGTCACTGGTGAATCGTAAGAACTCACTAAGATCATTTTCGGATCAATGATCTTTGTTGAGGTGAGTTGGAATCATTTCAGTCCATTGAAAAGAGTTTCGATGATACTATGATGGAGATCATGGTATATCTCACTACCAGACAGAATAAAATCTGAGGGATCACATACAAAAGAAGCATGACCTGACTAATATCTTGGATTATATTTGAATTATCAATTGGATTGATAGTTTGAATATTAGAAACTGCTAATTTGTAAGCATTACAATTTTGGCAGCTGCTAATTGTTAGCGCAGAGACTTAATTGCAAATGTTATAATTTTTTTGAAGCTAATTAAATTATGAATTAAGTTTTAATTAATTTAAATTTAATTTAATTTAATATTAATTGGGTTCAATTATCCAAATCAGATTTGGATTTCAGGCCTGATTGGATCAGGCTTGACAGCCTTTTCGAATTTGGCTCGTTTTGGATTCAACTTGAACCCGATTGAGGCTCTACTTGAACCAGATGAACCATGGCTCAGAGAGTTTAAGTTTTTTGAGACTCTCTCTCTCCAAAAATTATATCAAAAGGAGAAGTGGGGTATTATTTTTCTCATCCTTCTTTCTTCACGCGCATGAAAGGAGAGGGGGTGCCAATAGTTGGTTCCCCACCTTATTTGGAACTCTTTTTTATCTATTTTTTTATTTGAATTTGATTCAAAATAGAATAAAAATTTCTCAGATTGGGGAATAAATTTTTTTTTTTGTGTGACAAAAAAATTGGGGAAAGGTGGGATGTGCACTTATGGTGAGAAGAGATTTCTTTTTGCAATGCAACCTTATCTCCACACCTTTCCAATTCTTGATTTAATTTTAACACCTTAGATGAGATCTCTTGAGTGTGATGGAGAGGGTGTGCATGGGATAAGATGAGGAGTGTGACAAAAAATTAAAAAAAAAAAGGGGCTTGAAGAGTTTGTGATGTTAAAAAAGATGTGAGGCGCCACTTCTTTCTTACACACCCCAACGCCCAACTTCCTTCTCCTTTCTTCCTTCATGTCCATGCCCAGATCTGATAGAGATCAGATCTAAGAAGAGAAAAGAGAGAGAAGAAGAGAAGAAGAAGGGTTCTTCTTCTCTTCATGGTGATCTCATTCAGATCCCGTCGGATCTATGCGAAAAAGTTCGTGCAGCGATCTACTTCTTTAAGATCTAGAAGAAGAGATCAAGATCATGGATGAGGAGTGAGATCTGCAAGGTGCTAGCACACCGATAATCTTGGTGCTCTGATCAAGTGGCTCCGTGTAGATACAGTAGAGGTCGGGCGTGTGTGCGGCTACGATTAGAACTCGGGACATCTGCAAGATCCAAGGTATGGAGATTCGATCTCCATTTTATTTTTCTAACAGTTTGTTTTTCTATTTCAGATATCAAATCGTGGGTACATGTTCATATCAAGATTATGCTATAATTTTTAGATCTAATCTGGTATGTGAATAAATTAAAATTATTTTAATTTATTTATTTCTGTTGCATAGATGTCTAGAAAAGTTTTGAACTACACGTACGAAATCATAGTGTATTTTAACAGTGGTATAGAGCCAGATTCTGATACCAACATGAAATCCCCTCAGATCTAATATCTAATTTATAAAAATTAGATCTGAAGGTTAATAAGATGATCACATCATTCTGAAATAAGGTTGCCCTAGCATAACCCCTATTTTTCTGAACGGTTGTCATAGAACGATGTAGAACATCGATTAAAGTTAGATCTTGTTGGGTACAAAATACCCCCTCAGCCGAAGTCTGCGCCAGGAGTGACCCTCTGGGGATTCTGCCAACTTCCACCTTCGATGACATCTTTCCGAACCTCTTGGTGGCCGAGCCTCCGCAGCATTCCCGAGTTCTGCCGATGGATAAACCCCCACTAGCGTCGACCAGATTCTTCACGACAGACGGACTCCTGCGGGAGCCGGACTTCGTCCCTGACTTCAATTACAGGTGGACTACATCCGACTCCTACGGGAGCCGAGCTTCATCCCCGACTTCTGCTGCAAGCAGACTTCGTCCGAACTCCTACGGGAGCCGGACTTCGTCCCTGACTTCAATTGCAAGTGAACTCCATTTGGACTCCTACGGGAGCCAGACTCCATCCCGACTCCAACTGCAGGAAGATTCCGTCCGGACTCCTACAGGAGCCGGACTTCGCCCTCAACTCCAACTGCAGGAAGACTCCGTCCGGACTCCTACAGGAGCCGGACTTCATCCCTGACTTTGGTTGCAGGTAGACTCCGTTCGGACTCCTACGGGAGCCGGACTCCGTCCCCGACTCCAACCGCAGGAAGATTCCGTCCGGACTCCTACAGGAGCCAGACTTCACCCTCGACTCCAACTGCAGGAAGACTCCGTCCGGACTCCTACGAGAGTGGACCTCGCCCTCGACTTCAATTGCAGGAAGACTCCATCCGGACTCCTACGGGAGCCGGACCTCACCCTCGACATCAATTGCAGAAAGACTCCATCCGGACTCCTACGGGAGCCGGACTCCGTCCCCGACTCTAACCGCAGGAAGATTCCATCCGGACTCCTACAGGAGCCGGACTTCGCCCTCGACTCCAACTGTAGGAAGACTCCGTCCAGACTCCTATGGGAGCCGGACCTCGCCCTCGATTTCAATTGCAGGAAGACTCCATCCGGACTCCTACGGGAGTCGGATCTCGCCCTCGACTTCAATTGCAGGAAGACTCCGTCCGGACTCCTACGGGAGCCGGACTCTATCCCCGACTCCAACGCAGGAAGACTACGTCCAGACTCCTACAGGAGCCGGACTTCGCCCTCGACTTCAATTGCAAGAAGACTCCGTCCGGACTCCTACGGGAGCCGGACACCATCCCCGACTCCAACTGCAGGAAGACTCCGTCCGGACTCCTACGGGAGCCGGACCTCACCCTCGACTTCAATTACAGGAAGACTCCGTCCGGACTCCTACGGGAGCCGAACTCCATCCCCGACTCCAACTGCAGAAGACTTTGTCGGACTCCTACAGGAGCCGACTCCGTCCCCGACTTCAATTGCAAGAGGACTCCGTCCGAATTCCTACGGAGCCGGACTTCACCCCCGACTTCAATTGCAGGTAGACTTCGTCCGGACCCCTACGGGAGCTGGACTTCATCCCCGACTTCGACTACGGGAAGACTTCGTCGGGGCTCCTATGGGAGCCAGACTCCGAGCCCCTACTGCAAGCGACCCACTCTGAATTTTTCGCTGCAATCGATCTGCTTCAAATTTTTGCCACGAGCGGTCCATGCCGGATTCCCACCGTGAGCCTTCACCCGAACTTCCATTATGGATGAATTTTTTTTGAATTTCTGTTGCAGACAGGGCTTGGTCGAGACTCCTCGACAAGCATCCCCATTCCGAGCTTCTACGGAGATCGGACTCCGATCGAACTTCTATAAGCAGGCAAATGCGTGCTCACATAACCCAGTAGCTGGACCCCTCCAGCGGACAAACCTCTCCAGCACCATCCGACACCCACCGCCAGTCGGCCCTCAGCCAAAGTCTGTGCGAAACTGGGCTACGCCTCGGGAAGCTTCTAACCGAGCTCTTACGGCGAGTGGTCCTCGCCTGCCGCTTCAAAACCCAAGGCACCCAACAGGATTTGCAGCATCCGAGCTCCTCTCAGGTGGGTAGCTAGCTACCTCTCTACGCCAGATACCCCAACCGAACTTCAGCGACAGGCTTGGACCCCCTGGCAGGCCACAGTAACAGCCACGACCCTGCTCCACTTCCTGCGACGGGTTCCGTGTGGCTCCATCACTCCCTGGCAGGCTGCAGTAACGGCCACAACTCTGCTCCACTTCCTGCGATGGGTTCCGCGCGCTCCATCACCCCCTGGCACGCCGCAGTGACGGCCACGATTCTGCTCCACTTCCTGCGATGGATACCGCACAGTTTCTCCACCCTCTGACAAGTCGCGACAACGGACGCCGCTCCACTCCCCACAACAGGCTCCACGTGGCAGGCCACAATAATGCCACGATTTCGCTCCACTACTCTTCGTAACAAACCCCTCCTGGCTCCGAACGGCCCACTGACAGACGGTTACAAAATATCACCATCAGTCTATTGCACCCTCTACATATAAAAAGGGGAACTCCAGATTACTTATTCTCTAAGCTCTAATTTTTATCCCTAAAACTCTACCTAAATTTTCATTCGAGCACTCCATTCTTGTTGAGACAGAGAACTGACTTGAGCATCGGAGGGTCTTGCCGGAGCAACCCCAACTCCGATTTAGACTTCTTTTGCAGGTCCTGATGGCGACCGCGACTCCCTCGACTCTAGCTTCTCCGATGCAGGCGAATTTTTGCACCAATAGGATTAGCGCTAGAGGAAGGGGCTGTGTCTCGCAGTACCCTTGTTCTTAAAGGAGCTCAGTGGGACCACCTCCGGTCACCTTTTCCGACATCCTCTCCTCCTTCCCTCACTAGGTCTTCGCCCGATGCCTCCCCGTAGAGCATCCACAGACGATCTACAGCCTCTGTGGCCAGATCTCAGGCTCCGACCTCACCGCCAGTTTCCCCAACTCTCTCCCCTCCTCCGGCAATGCGGTTGGCGCACGAGCAATTCGACCTACTGTGCAGTAGGTCAGAGACCTCACTAAAGCCATACAGGCCATACAA